>NC_086006.1:0-52500 GCF_030014385.1 Trichomycterus rosablanca | reverse complement strand
TCATTACCGTTACCATCATCATCACTGTTATCATCATTACCATTACCATCATCACCATCATCACCGTTACCATCATGACCTTTACCATCATCATCACCATTACCATCATCATCACCGTTACCATCATTACCGTTACCATCATTATCACTGTTATCATCATCATCTTTACCATTACCATCATCACCATTACCATCATCATCACCGTTACCATCATTACCGTTATCATCATCATCACTGTTATCATCATTACCATTACCATCATCATCACTGTTATCATCATCATCTTTACCATCACCATCATGACCTTTACCATCATCATCACCATTACCATCATCATCACCGTTACCATCATTACCATTACCATCATCATCACTGTTATCATCATTACCATTACCATCATCATCACTGTTATCATCATCATCTTTACCATCACCATCATGACCTTTACCATCATCATCACCATTACCATCATCATCACCGTTACCATCATTACCATTACCATCATCATCACTGTTATCATCATCATCTTTACCATCATCACCGTTACCATCATCACCGTTACCATCATCACCATTATCATCATCATCATCACTATCATCATCATCATCACTATCATCACTATCATCATCATCATCATCATCACCGTTCTCATCATCACCGTTCTCATCATCACTGTTACCATCATCATCATCACCGTTCTCATCATCACCGTTACTATCATCATCATGAGCATTATCACGTAAATCAGTATCAGCACCAGTGTGTGTGTGTGTGTGTGTGTACCTGTCCACGAACATGACGACCGTGTTGGATTTATCTTTGTGTTTTTGCATTTCCTTCTTTAACCAGCGAACCTTCTGTCCTCCACCAACAGTCTTAGCTACATCACCTCCTCTCCATTCTTCACCCAGACCAAGCACCTACACACACACACACACACACTGTATAACACACATCACCTCCACTAGGTAACATGAACAGAAATAAAGACCCACCTTCACCGTGTAGTTAAACTGACGCGCTGTTCTCATGAACCTCTTAAAACCGTCTGTCTCCTCTGTCGCCGCGGTGATCACCAACAGCTCATCTGTAAACACCGGAACTACAGTATAAATACAGCACTACGATGCTATAAACACCAGTGCATGATTAGCCATCCTGGTGACGAATAAAACACTACAACTACAGTATAAATACTGGTATTACTGTGGTATAAACACTAGCACTGTGCTATAAACACTGGTATTAGTGTGCTATAAACACTGGTATTACTGTGATATAAACACTGGTATTAGTGTGCTATAAACACTGGTATTACTGTGATATAAACACTGGTATTGCTGTGATATAAACACTGGTATTAGTGTGCTATAAACACTGGTATTAGTGTGGTATAAACACTGGTATTAGTGTGGTATAAACACTGGTATTAGTGTGCTATAAACACTGGTATTAGTGTGGTATAAACACTGGTATTAGTGTGGTATAAACACTGGTATTAGTGTGGTATAAACACTGGTATTAGTGTGGTATAAACACTGGTATTAGTGTGATATAAACACTGGTATTACTGTGTTATAAACACTGGTATTAGTGTGCTACAGTGTATCACAAAAGTGAGTACACCCCTCACATTTCTGCAGATATTTAAGTATATCTTTTCATGGGACAACACTGACAAAATGACACTTTGACACAATGAAAAGTAGTCTGTGTGCAGCTTATATAACAGTGTACATTTATTCTTCCCTCAAAATAACTCAATATACAGCCATTAATGTCTAAACCACCGGCAACAAAAGTGAGTACACCCCTAAGAGACTACACCCCTAAATGTCCAAATTGAGCACTGCTTGTCATTTTCCCTCCAAAATGTCATGTGACTCGTTAGTGTTACAAGGTCTCAGGTGTGCATAGGGAGCAGGTGTGTTCAATTTAGTAGTACAGCTCTCACACTCTCTCATACTGGTCACTGAAAGTTCCAACATGGCACCTCATGGCAAAGAACTCTCTGAGGATCTTAAAAGACGAATTGTTGCGCTACATGAAGATGGCCAAGGCTACAAGAAGATTGCCAACACCCTGAAACTGAGCTGCAGCACAGTGGCCAAGATCATCCAGCGTTTTAAAAGAGCAGGGTCCACTCAGAACAGACCTCGCGTCGGTCGTCCAAAGAAGCTGAGTGCACGTGCTCAGCGTCACATCCAACTGCTGTCTTTGAAAGATAGGCGCAGGAGTGCTGTCAGCATTGCTGCAGAGATTGAAAAGGTGGGGGGTCAGCCTGTCAGTGCTCAGACCATACGCCGCACACTACATCAGATTGGTCTGCATGGCCGTCACCCCAGAAGGAAGCCTCTTCTGAAGTCTCTACACAAGAAAGCCCGCAAACAGTTTGCTGAAGACATGTCAACAAAGGACATGGATTACTGGAACCATGTCCTATGGTCTGATGAGACCAAGATTAATTTGTTTGGTTCAGATGGTCTCAAGCATGTGTGGCGGCAATCAGGTGAGGAGTACAAAGATAAGTGTGTCATGCCTACAGTCAAGCATGGTGGTGGGAATGCCATGGTCTGGGGCTGCATGAGTGCAGCAGGTGTTGGGGAGTTACATTTCATTGAGGGACACATGAACTCCAATATGTACTGTGAAATACTGAAGCAGAGCATGATCCCCTCCCTCCGGAAACTGGGTCGCAGGGCAGTGTTCCAGCATGATAATGACCCCAAACACACCTCTAAGACGACCACTGCTTTATTGAAGAGGCTGAGGGTAAAGGTGATGGACTGGCCAAGCATGTCTCCAGACCTAAACCCAATAGAACATCTTTGGGGCATCCTCAAGCGGAAGGTGGAGGAGCGCAAAGTCTCGAATATCCGCCAGCTCCGTGATGTCGTCATGGAGGAGTGGAAAAGCATTCCAGTGGCAACCTGTGAAGCTCTGGTAAACTCCATGCCCAGGAGAGTTAAGGCAGTTCTGGGAAATAATGGTGGCCACACAAAATATTGAGACTTCAGGAACTTTCACTAAGGGGTGTACTCACTTTTGTTGCCGGTGGTTTAGACATTAATGGCTGTATATTGAGTTATTTTGAGGGAAGAATAAATTTACACTGTTATGGTTGTCATGGTGATGGTGGACGCTGGCGCATTTGGCTGCCGCTACCACTATCGTATTTTATCGTATTTTTATTGTATTTTTCATTCTTTTTCATATTTTTATACACTCCTGTGATCACTACCGCTCCTGTCGCTCTATTTATTTATTTTTAATCATAAAATATCTGCGCCTTGTTGGATAATAGCACTATACCTTGAGTTAGCATTGGAGTTATCATCTGCTACCGGTACTTTTGTTTATGTCCTGCTTCATCGCCCTTCTTCACTCTGCTCTGCCCCCACTGTGGACATCTCTCGTCTGGCTTTCGCTTTTTGCTCCCATCTTACAACAAACGATGTCCACTCTAAAATATACAGCTATGGAACTTCTCCAACTCCGTTACCGGATCCCGTCCCTCAAGCCGTCATCATCTTTGTTTTCACACCTGGATATTGCTCACCTTCCACGTAGGGCTGTCGCGCTAACCGCAATTTTAACCGCAGACCAGCCAACCGCAGGGCATGCTGGACAACCGCAACACCGCGATATTCACGTTTTTTCTTTCTTTCTTCTCCTTTTTTTTTATTTATATTGTTGCAAAGTCCATCTTGTTTTATACGCTTACATTCGGGCGTAATAAATGTTAAATAAATTCATAATGAAAATGAGCTAGGAGCCACATTTTCCCGCCACCTGTTCTCATGCGTTGCTGCTGAGTGTCAGGCTTTGTGTTTTAAAATGAAAACAATCGCAACAGGAATTATAGGCAAGTTTATTAATGATCAAATTGAGTTCACACTCAGTAAATACTTGTAATTTAGACTATATTCAAACAGGCTTGGTGAACTAAAACACTTAATGACAGTTAATATGGAATTGCAGCCTGCAAATATTCTCTTGCTGGCTTGCTGGAATGATTTAAATGTATTTTTTCGTTGAATAAAAATGTATTGAAACGAATAATAACTTGAAATGTAGTATATATTGTTATGTTAATTATACTTACTAAATAGATAGTTTGTCGCATTGTAAAGTCGCATGCAGGTACAGTACACGTGTATTAGTGTAACGAGCCCCATCAGAGAGAGTTTTAGTACCGAGGGGAACATCGCTACCCCACTCAGATTCTCTCTAAAACACATCAGGTGAACATGTTGGTTCTTCTAGCGCGCATGATAACGCAGGTTTAAACTCTTACAGACTTTATTCTTTTTTTTTTTTTACCATATTTTGATTAGATGTGCATTTAAAATATTTAGCCTAAACACTTTTTTTTCGTTTCACAGTGTATATCTATCCTAAGCTAGAAGCTTATTTAAACATTTTTTAATAGAGAAAAGACGCGCATCCCTGCTCTGTTCTGTATTTAACAATAAACACGCATTTCATTGGTCTTAAAGCTGTCTCATCTTTATCATTATAAAGCAATAATATACCGAATCATAGCCCAACAATAAAGCTTGTTTATATAGCTCTAAAATCCAGATAAATTAAGTAATTTTCAAAAACAAAAAAAAATGGCGATATTACCGCATACCGCGATATTGAGACAGGTTGAATATCGCAAGGGGAAATTCTTTCACCGCGACAGCCCTACTTCCACGTCGTAAATATATCCATCGTGGCTCTCATCGAAATTACAAAATTGACGATAGCAAACCGATAAGGTCTCTTTGGTCAACTCTACCCCGTTCACCCAGCAGACGCCGTACTCGGTCTGTTAACCGGGATGTGCTGGCTACCTTGGCTAGGTCGCCAAGCACCGTACACAGTCTGAACTCTCTTCACATTGGTCTACTGAATATCCGTTCGCTCTCTGACAAGAGTTCTTTGGTCTATGATTTGCTAACCGATCATAAATTTGATTTTCTCTGCCTGACCGAGACATGGCAACAACCTGGTGAGTTTTCTCAATTAAATCAATGCATTCCACCCGGGTTTGCCTTTACCTGTGAACCTCGCACCACTGGGCGAGGAGGTGGTATTGCTACCCTCTACAGTAAGAAATGGAAAGTGACCTCAGTGTCTGTTCCTCCTCATATTTCATTTGAATCAACTATTATCCAAATTAATGGACCAATACCTACTATTTTGGCCACAATCTACCGACCACCTAAGCATAATACTGATTTTATAAATGATTTTTCCACTTTCCTAACTTCACTCTGCTCTATGTCACCGAACACAATAGTTCTCGGAGACTTCAACATCCACATTGACAACAAAAACAATACATTTACAAAAGATTTCTTGTCATGCATCGATGGTTTTGGCCTGCAGCAACATGTGGACTTTCCAACCCACTGCAAGGGGCATACTCTAGATCTCATCTGCTGTTCTGGAGTAACCCCTCTGAATTGTACTGCTTCAGATCTTCCTATCTCTGATCATCACCTGATTTCTTTTACTGTGACACTGCCATCAGCTAAAACGAGTCCTCGGGCCATCTCATTCCGTAATATCAAGAACATCGATCATACTGCCCTATCATCGGGAGTCAGTGCTCTCCATTGGAACTATGGATCTGCTTCTACCCAAGACCTCATCTCTCATTACAACACAGAGCTGCATAATCTCTTGGATAATCTTGCCCCATTAAAAACACGAACTGTTTCATTTACTCGCACTGCACCATGGTACACTACTGAACTACGACAACTAAAATCAAGGGCACGACAGCTCGAACGCCTGTATAGGAAAAGTGGACTTACTGTGCACAAGGAAATGTATAATAACCACCTACTGCATTATAAAGATGCTATCTCGGCTTCCAAATCTACCTACTATGGATCACTATTTAGGGCGTTTGAGGGTAACACCCGTGCACTTTTTTCTACTGTGAATAACATTTTGCAGCCACCGGACACTTTACCTAACCACATGTACTCAACTGAACTGTGTGACAAGTTTATGTCATTCTTCAATTCCAAAATCCAAAATATTCACCAGCAGCTGTACTCTCCACCTGTTAATACTATAAGCTATGACTGTACAACTGCTCATGTACTATGTTCTTGTTCCCTATCTACTTTTGAACTTCTTCTATAACTGAAATAACCCGCCTTATCCAAAAATCTAAACCTTCAACCTGCATTCTTGATCCTCTCCCTACAAACCTTGTCAAATCTTGCGTTTCCTCTCTGTGTACTCCTATTACTGCCATTGTTCAATCATCTCTTCTTTCTGGTTCTCTTCCTGCCCCTCTCAAGATGGCAACTATTACACCCATACTTAAGAAACCTGGCTTGGATCCCAATGACCTAAATAACTTTCGTCCTATTTCTAATCTACCTTTTATTTCGAAAGTTATTGAGAAAGTTGTTTTTGCTCAAGTTCATAAATATCTAATAGACAACGATTTATATGAGGCTTTCCAGTCTGGTTTTCGCCCTCTACATAGCACAGAAACGGCACTTCTTAAAATAACTAATGACCTTCTAGTGGCAGCTGACTCTAGTTTGCTAACCATTCTCATTGTTCTAGATCTGAAGGTGGCCTTCGATACTATCTCACACAAAATCTTGCTGGACCGCCTCAAATCAATTGTACTTACTGATACTGTTTTTGCATGGTTTTTCTCCTATATTAATGGTCGTAGCCAGTTCGTTCAACTCAAACATTTTCAGTCTCACCCATCTGAAGTTGTTTGTGGTGTCCCACAGAGCTCTGTTCTAGGACCTCTCTTATTTATTATTTACCTTCTACCTGTTGGTCAAATATTTAAAAAACATAAAATCCAATTCCACTGTTATGCTGATGACACCCAACTATACTTATCCACTAAACCTAATGCCTTGCTCCCACCTTCTACCCTATCTGACTGCTTAGACGAAACTAAAAACTGGTTCTCTAAAAACTTCCTGATGGTTAATACAGATAAAACTCAAATTCTCCTTGTGGGAACTAAGACCACTCTCGCCAAAACCAAATCGTTTACTTTGAACTTTGAAAACTCTGTCATTTCGCCTTCTTCCCAGGTTAAAAGCCTGGGTGTTGTTCTTGACAGTCATCTTTCTTTCAAAGCACACATCAATAACATTACACGATCTGCCTACTTCCACTTAAGGAATATCAACCGCCTACGCCCGTTCCTCAGTCAAACAAGTACTGCCATTCTCGTCCATGCGCTGGTAACATCCCGAATTGACTACTGTAATTCAATCCTATTCGGCTTACCTCATAAATCATTACAAAAACTCCAACTAGTCCAAAACTCCGCTGCACAGATTATCTCTAGCTCACCCTCAACTAATCACATCACTCCAGTTCTCAGACAGCTTCACTGGCTCCCCGTAAATTATCGCATACACTTTAAGATCTTGTTATTCACATTCAAAGCTCTACATGGTCTAGCACCCTCTTACATCTCCGATTTACTCCAATTCTACAATCCCACCCGCACTCTTAGGTCTTCCTCAGCCTTCCAGCTTTCTATTCCTTCTGTCCGCCTGTCGACTATGGGTGCGAGGGCTTTTAGCCACTCTGCCCCTTCTCTCTGGAACACCCTCCCAATCCATATCCGTACTATCGATTGTTTCTCTACTTTTAAATCCCAACTTAAAACTCACCTCTTCAAGCTAGCCTACTACTAATCTTTCAAACTTGATTGGTACTACTACCCCAATATTTGTTTAATAGTGATTACATTTGACTGTTTAGAGATTGTATTGATTTTATTGTATTTATCTTTATTGATTTTTCTATTAGATTTTAATGGTTTATTGATGTCTGTTACTTTCTTGCTTTTGTAAGGTGTCCTTGAGTGTTTTGAAAGGTGCCATAAATAAAATGGATTATTATTATTATTATTATTATTATATAAGCTGCACACAGACTACTTTTCATTGTGTCAAAGTGTCATTTTGTCAGTGTTGTCCCATGAAAAGATATATATAAATATCTGCAAAAATGTGAGGGGTGTACTCACTTTTGTGATACACTGTATAAACACTGGTATTAGTGTGCTATAAACACTGGTATTAGTGTGCTATAAACACTGGTATTAGTGTGGTATAAACACTGGTATTAGTGTGCTATAAACACTGGTATTAGTGTGCTATAAACACTGGTATTAGTGTGCTATAAACACTGGTATTAGTGTGCTATAAACACTGGTATTACTGTGCTATAAACACTGGTATTACTGTGGTATAAACACTGGTATTAGTGTGCTATAAACACTGGTATTAGTGTGCTATAAACACTGGTATTAGTGTGGTATAAACACTTACACTGTGCTATAAACACTGGTATTAGTGTGCTATAAACACTGGTATTGGTGTGCTATAAACACTGGTATTAGTGTGGTATAAACACTGGTATTAGTGTGCTATAAACACTGGTATTAGTGTGGTATAAACACTGGTATTAGTGTGGTATAAACACTTACACTGTGCTATAAACACTGGTATTAGTGTGCTATAAACACTGATATTAGTGTGCTATAAACACTGGTATTAGTGTGGTATAAACACTGGTATTAGTGTGCTATAAACACTGGTATTAGTGTGGTATAAACACTTACACTGTGCTATAAACACTGGTATTAGTGTGGTATAAACACTGGTATTAGTGTGCTATAAACACTGGTATTAGTGTGGTATAAACACTGGTATTAGTGTGCTATAAACACTGGTATTAGTGTGGTTTAAACACTTACACTGTGCTATAAACACTGGTATTAGTGTGCTACAAACACTGGTATTAGTGTGCTACAAACACTGGTATTACTGTGTTATAAACACTGGTATTAGTGTGCTATAAACACTGGTATTAGTGTGCTATAAACACTGGTATTAGTGTGCTATAAACACTGGTATTAGTGTGCTATAAACACTGGTATTAGTGTGCTATAAACACTGGTATTAGTGTGGTATAAACACTTACACTGTGCTATAAACACTGGTATTAGTGTGCTATAAACACTGGTATTAGTGTGCTATAAACACTGGTATTAGTGTGGTATAAACACTGGTATTAGTGTGGTATAAACACTTACACTGTGCTATAAACACTGGTATTAGTGTGCTATAAACACTGATATTAGTGTGCTATAAACACTGGTATTAGTGTGGTATAAACACTGGTATTAGCGTGCTATAAACACTGGTATTAGTGTGGTATAAACACTTACACTGTGCTATAAACACTGGTATTAGTGTGCTATAAACACTGGTATTAGTGTGCTATAAACACTGGTATTAGTGTGCTATAAACACTGGTATTAGTGTGGTATAAACACTTACACTGTGCTATAAACACGGGTATTAGTGTGCTACAAACACTGGTATTACTGTGTTATAAACACTGGTATTAGTGAGCTATAAACACTGGTATTAGTGTGCTATAAACACTGGTATTAGTGTGCTATAAACACTGGTATTAGTGTGCTATGAACACTGGTATTACTGTGGTATATACACTTACACTGTGCTATAAACACTGGTATTAGTGTGCTATAAACACTGGTATTAGTGTGCTATAAACACTGGTATTAGTGTGCTATGAACACTGGTATTAGTGTGCTATAAACACTGGCATTAGTGTGCTATAAACACTGGTATTAGTGTGCTATAAACACTGGTATTACTGTGGTATAAACACTTACACTGCTATAAACACTGGTATTACTGTGGTATAAACACTTACACTGTATGAACACTGGTATTAGTGTGCTATAAACACTGGTATTAGTGTGCTATAAACACTGGTATTAGTGTGCTATAAACACTGGTATTAGTGTGCTACAAACACTGGTATTAGTGTGCTATAAACACTGGTATTAGTGTGCTATAAACACTGGTATTAGTGTGCTACAAACACTGGTATTAGTGTGCTATAAACACTGGTATTAGTGTGCTATAAACACTGGTATTAGTGTGCTATAAACACTGGTATTAGAGTTGTAGTGTACAGTAGCCCTGTGAGTGAAGGTATTTATAACCGGTGCTGTAACCGACTGTGTTCAGTGTTAAACTCTTCTGTTGGTGTTGAATCAGTCCTGTGATGTGAGGTGATTAATAACATGTAGCGCGTGCAGCTCATTAATCCTCTAAATGTAAACAAAGTGCTCAATGTTAGCAACAGTGTTTACACCGGTGCATTGTGGGAAATAGAGTTTATCATTCTGAATGAAACAGAAAGTTTGGACTGTGTGTGTAACAGTTAGTAATGGTTATATTTACCAGGTGAATGTGTGTGTGTGTGTGTGTAACAGTTAGTAATGGTTATATTTACCAGGTGAATGTGTGTGTATAGTGTGTGTGTAACGGTTAGTAATGGTTATATTTACCAGGTGAATGTGTGTGTGTGTAACGGTTAGTAATGGTTATATTTACCAGGTGAATGTGTGTGTGTAACGGTTAGTAATGGTTATAGTTACCAGGTGAATGTGTGTGTATAGTGTGTGTAACGGTTAGTAATGGTTATATTTACCAGATGAATGTGTGTGTATAGTGTGTGTAACGGTTAGTAATGGTTATATTTACCAGGTGAATGTGTGTGTGTAACGGTTAGTAATGGTTATAGTTACCAGGTGAATGTGTGTGTATAGTGTGTGTAACGGTTAGTAATGGTTATATTTACCAGGTGAATGTGTGTGTGTAACGGTTAGTAATGGTTATATTTACCAGGTGAATGTGTGTGTGTAACGGTTAGTAATGGTTATAGTTACCAGGTGAATGTGTGTGTGTAACGGTTAGTAATGGTTATAGTTACCAGGTGAATGTGTGTGTGTAACGGTTAGTAATGGTTATATTTACCAGGTAAATGTGTGTGTATAGTGTGTGTAACGGTTAGTAATGGTTATATTTACCAGGTGAGTGTGTGTGTATAGTGTGTGTAACGGTTAGTAATGGTTATAGTTACCAGCTGAATGTGTGTGTGTAACGGTTAGTAATGGTTATAGTTACCAGGTGAATGTGTGTGTGTGTAACGGTTAGTAATGGTTATAGTTACCAGGTGAATGTGTGTGTGTGTAACGGTTAGTAATGGTTATAGTTACCAGCTGAATGTGTGTGTGTAACGGTTAGTAATGGTTATAGTTACCAGGTGAATGTGTGTGTGTGTAACGGTTAGTAATGGTTATATTTACCAGGTGAAGCTCGCGCTCTCTCCGGTACCGACTGCAGCAGCACGGTGATACACAGCACGAGGAAGCGGAACTCCATCATCATCCTCCTCTCACTCACAATAATAACATGAATTCAGCTGAACTGAGCGATAACAGCGGTGAGTGCAGCGCGCCTCGGTTCTCCAGGTTCGGTCCCGGTTTGCGCTGTTGATTCCGTTACTGTAACGGAGATGACGAGTTCGTATCTGATCTCTGACCAATCACAGCGCGGGGGGACTGTGACTGACGGGTAAACAGCCAATCAGAGCGGGACAGATGGGTTCAGGCTCGCTGCAGAAAGTCCCGCCCTCCAGGACGCGGAAAGTTCGCGAGAGTCTCGTGCCACGTGTGAGAGGGGAGCCGGAGCGCGCGTGCGCGCGTGTGGAATCTCACGAGCGCTCACACAGCCGCGTTATTGATTCAGCGCGAGCTGCAGGGCGGAGGGTATACACACACACACACACACACACACACACACTGTACACACACACTACACACTACACACACACACTGTACACACACACTACACACTACACACTACACACACACACACACACTGTACACACACACACTGTACACACACACTACACACACACACTACACACACACTACACACACACACTACACACACACACACACACACTGTACACACACACACACTACACACACACACACTGTACACACACACACACACACACACACTGTACACACACACACACTGTACACACACACTACACACACACACTGTACACACACTACACACACACACACACTGTACACACACACTACACACACTACACACACACACACACTGTACACACACACTACACACACACACACACACACACTGTACACACACACACACTACACACACACTCACACACACACTCTCACACACTCACTCACACACACACACCATCACACACACACACTATACCCCCCCCCCCACACACACACACACACACAGAAGTAAGGAGCGGTGTTCAGTAAGAGAATGTGGAGTGGGGGGGTTAGGGTTAGGGTTAGATGTGGAATCTTTTGATCAAAATGTGCTTCTGAACTTTATCACTGTTTATTTTATTACGTAACACAGTAAACACACACACACACACACACACACACATGTACACACAGTGCAGATGATCTGAGAGCTGGTTGGAGGTGAGTAAAGCTGTTGAATATTTGATTATAAAACATTATTTTTTTGGGGGGGGGGTGTAGGGTTAGGGTGTAATGATCACCCTCCACTCTGTTGGTGCTCGTTTGTATCGTTGTGATTATTTATCACAATCAAACATGAATTTATTGTAATGAGGCTGTTTAGTGGCCGCTCAGGTGGAACAGTGGTAAATTACACTGGAAATTTCAGTAATTTTAGAAAGAAACTTGACCCACTGCAATCCTGACCAGGATAAAGAGATGGTAATTCATTTAACAATTAACATTTATAACTTTAGATTTGATTTTATTCCTGTTTTTAGTTTAATTAAATCAGTAACAGAGATGATAACAGAAGAAAATACATTTTCATCAAATAATCATAAATAAATAATATTAATAATACATCTATAATTATAAATAAATAATATTAATAATACATCTATAATTATAAATATATAATATTAATAATACATCTATAATCATACATATATAATATTAATAAAACATACACACAGTATATATATATAATATTAATAATACATAAACTATAAATATGTAATAATATAAACCTGTAATATTAATGTTAAAAAACTTTTATGTATAACACACTCACACACACTCACACACAAAATTTCACATACTTGTACATCTGCTCTACACACACAGAAATACACACACTGTCTTACACTACACATCTACACACAAGTTACAATAATTTCTTTATAATCATGTATACAGTGTATATATATATATATATATACAGTCATGGCCGAAAGTGTTGGCACCCCTGAAATTTTTTCAGAAAATGAAGTATTTCTCCCAGAAAATTATTGCAATTACACATGTTTTGTTATACACATGTTTATTTCCTTTGTGTGTATTGGAACAACACAAAAAAGCAGAGAAGAAAAGGCAAATTTGACATAATTTCACACAAAACTCCAAAAATGGGCCGGACAAAATTATTGGCACCCTCAACTTAATATTTGGTTGCACACGCTTTGGAAAAAATAACTGAAATCAATCGCTTCCTATAACCATCAACAAGCTTCTTACACCTCTCAACTGGAATTCTGGACCACTCTTCTTTTGCAAACTGCTCCAGGTCTCTCATATTTGAAGGGTGCCTTCTCCCAACAGCAATTTTAAGATCTCTCCACAGGTGTTCAATGGGATTTAGATCCAGACTCATTGCTGGCCACTTCAGAACTCTCCAGCGCTTTGTTTCCATCCATTTCTGGGTGCTTTTTGAAGTATGTTTGGGGTCATTGTCCTGCTGGAAGACCCATGACCTAGGACGCAAACCCAGCTTTCTGACACTGTGCCCTACATTGCGACCCAAAATCCTTTGGTAATCTTCAGATTTCATGATGCCTTGCACACAGTCAAGGCACCCAGGGCCAGAGGCAGCAAAACAACCCCAAAACATCTTTGAACCTCCACCATATTTGACTGTAGGTACTGTGTTCTTTTCTTTGTAGGCCTCATTCCGTTTTCGGTAAACAGTAGAATGATGTGCTTTACCAAAAAGCTCTATCTTGGTCTCATCTGTCCACAAGACGTTTTCCAAGAAGGATTTTGTCTCACTCACATACATTTAGCAAACTGCAGTCTAGCTTTTTTATGTCTCTTTGTCAGCAGTGGGGTCCTCCTGGGTCTCCTGCCATAGCGTTTCATTTCATTCAAATGTCGACGGATAGTTCGCGCTGACACTGATGCACCCTGAGCCTGCAGGACAGCTTGAATTTCTTTGGAACTTGATTGGGGCTGCTTATCCACCATCCGGACTATCCTGCGTTGCAACCTTTCATCAATTTTTCTCTTCCGTCCACGTCCAGGGAGATTAGCTACAGTGCCATGGGTTGTAAACTTCTTGATTATGTTGCGCACCGTGGACAAAGGAACATCAAGATCTCTGGAGATGGACTTGTAACCTTGAGATTGTTGATATTTTTCCACAATTTTGGTTCTCAAGTCCTCAGACAGTTCTCTTCTCCTCTTTCTGTTCTCCATTCTTAGTGTGGCACACACAGACACACAATGCAAAGACTGAGTCAACTTCTCTCATTTTTATCTGGTGTTAGGTGTGATTTTTATATTGCCCACATCTGTTACTTGCCACAGGTGAGTTTAAACGAGCATCACATGTTTGAAACAAAGTTATTTACCCACAATTTTGAAAGGGTGCCAATAATTTTGTCCGGCCCATTTTTGGAGTTTTGTGTGAAATTATGTCAAATTTGCCTTTTCTTCTCTGCTTTTTTGTGTTGTTCCAATACACACAAAGGAAATAAACATGTGTATAACAAAACATGTGTAATTGCAATAATTTTCTAGGAGGAATACTTCATTTTCTGGAAAAAATTCAGGGGTGCCAACACTTTTGGCCATGACTGTATATATACAGTGTATCACAAAAGTGAGTACACCCCTCACATTTCTGCAAATATTTCATTATATCTTTTCATGGGACAACACTATAGAAATAAAACTTGGATATAACTTAGAGTAGTCAGTGTACAACTTGTATAGCAGTGTAGATTTACTGTCTTCTGAAAATAACTCAACACACAGCCATTAATGTCTAAATAGCTGCAACATAAGTGAGTACACCCCACAGTGAACATGTCCAAATTGTGCCCAAAGTGTCAATATTTTGTGTGACCACCATTATTATCCAGCACTGCCTTAACCCTCCTGGGCATGGAATTCACCAGAGCTGCACAGGTTGCTACTGGAATCCTCTTCCACTCCTCCATGATGACATCACGGAGCTGGTGGATGTTAGACACCTTGAACTCCTCCACCTTCCACTTGAGGATGCGCCACAGGTGCTCAATTGGGTTTAGTCCATCACCTTTACCTTCAGCTTCCTCAGCAAGGCAGTTGTCATCTTGGAGGTTGTGTTTGGGGTCGTTATCCTGTTGGAAAACTGCCATGAGTCCCAGTTTTCGAAGGGAGGGGATCATGCTCTGTTTCAGAATGTCACAGTACATGTTGGAATTCATGTTTCCCTCAATGAACTGCAGCTCCCCAGTGCCAGCAACACTCATGCAGCCCAAGACCATGATGCTACCACCACCATGCTTGACTGTAGGCAAGATACAGTTGTCTTGGTACTTCTCACCAGGGCGCCGCCACACATGCTGGACACCATCTGAGCCAAACAAGTTTATCTTGGTCTCGTCAGACCACAGGGCATTCCAGTAATCCATGTTCTTGGACTGCTTGTCTTCAGCAAACTGTTTGCGGGCTTTCTTGTGCGTCAGCTTCCTTCTGGGATGACGACCATGCAGACCGAGTTGATGCAGTGTGCGGCGTATGGTCTGAGCACTGACAGGCTGACCTCCCACGTCTTCAACCTCTGCAGCAATGCTGGCAGCACTCATGTGTCTATTTTTTAAAGCCAACCTCTGGATATGACGCCGAACACGTGGACTCGACTTCTTTGGTCGACCCTGGCGAAGCCTGTTCCGAGTGGAACCTGTCCTGGAAAACCGCTGTATGACCTTGGCCACCATGCTGTAGCTCAGTTTCAGGGTGTTAGCAATCTTTTTATAGCCCAGGCCATCTTTGTGGAGAGCAACAATTCTATTTCTCACATCCTCAGAGAGTTCTTTGCCATGAGGTGCCATGTTGAATATCCAGTGGCCAGTATGAGAGAATTGTACCCAAAACACCAAATTTAACAGCCCTGCTCCCCATTTACACCTGGGACCTTGACACATGACACCAGGGAGGGACAACGACACATTTGGGCACAATTTGGACATGTTCACTGTGGGGTGTACTCACTTATGTTGCCAGCCATTTAGACATTAATGGCTGTGTGTTGAGTTATTTTCAGAAGACAGTAAATCTACACTGCTATACAAGCTGTACACTGACTACTCTAAGTTATATCCAAGTTTCATGTCTATAGTGTTGTCCCATGAAAAGATATAATGAAATATTTGCAGAAATGTGAGGGGTGTACTCACTTTTGTGATACACTGTATATATATATATGTGTGTATGTGTGTGTGTGTGTGTGTGTATTATGTGTGTGTGTGTGTATTTGTGTGTGTGTGTGTGTGTATAGCTGTAACAATGAGAGACTCCTCAGCGGTCAGCAGCAGTGATCACGATGAGTTCGACAGCAGCGACAGCACCACGTTTTGGAGAAAAGGTCAGAGTTCACACACACTCAAACTCAAAAGAAGCTTTACTGGCATGACAAACACACACACACACACACACACACACACACACACACACACACACAGCCACTAACCCTAACCCTTCTGGACTTCTTTTAGTTTCAGACGATGTAGAACGTTCTAAAATGTGATTTTATTCCTCAGGAATTAAAAAATACTAGACAAGCCGTAGCCTAGTGGTTAGGGTACTGGACTAGTAATCAGGTCACTGGTTCAAGCCCCACCACTGCCAGGTTGCAGCTGTTGGGCCCTTGAGCAAGGCCCTTAACCCTCAATTGCTCAGATTGTATACTGTAACTGTACTGTAAGTCACTTTGAATAAAGGTGTCTGCTAAATGCTGAAAATGTAAATGTAAAGTGTTGAGCTACACTTCCTGTCATGAGAGGAAGTAGATGAAGGTAATCCAGACATTATCATGGTGAAGGTCTTGGAACCGGAACAGATTTTGTTACATGACTGTCACTTAAAGCATCTTTCTAGCAAAATGTCTTCTTAAGATCATTGTTAGTACATGGAACAGTGGTCTCTTGTCTGTGTTTGAAAGAAAACACAAACTGCCACCTTATGCTAAGAAGAAATTTTGCACCTTGTCATATAAAAACACTGTGAGTTTATTTTGACTGTGTGGGGTTAGGGTTGGGGTTGGGGTTAGGGTTAGGTTAGGGTGTTGTTGAATTGAGTAGACTCAGATTTTATGTGTTTTAGTATTTTGACGCTTCACTTTATTCCTTTACTGCTTCAGCCCTGAATCATCACGTGTGTTTTTGTGCTCCTGGGATTAACACAACCCTCCCTTCAGAAGCGCTTTAAAAAATGACTCCACAGGGGAACAGTGAGTGCGTTTAAAACACTAGCATAAGCATCTCACGTGTCCCAATGACAGATTTAATTACCCAAAGAACAAAGAAGAAATAAATCTAAACTGACTGAACTGCTGCTCACTGGATATCTCAGGGGTTCCAGTGACCACGGCACCACTCACTGTCCCTCACAATTTCTTCTCATTCTGATATTTGATGTGTTCATTAGTTAAAGCGATGTGTGTGTGTGTGTGTGTGTGTGTGTGTGTGTGTGTGTTGGTATGTATGACTTATGGGGACAATATTCCTGAATACATACCAGCATTATGGGGACTCTGGGTTTATAAGGACACTTTTGGTGTCCCTGTAAATCCTGCATGTTTAATGCTGTTTTTTTTAAGCCTATAATGATTTTCACTTTATAAAAGTAGACTGGATCTGTAGGTAGTTCTGAGACACAACTACTACAGTAGTTAGATATTATAAATGATAAACGGTTCGATGGCTACTGGTTTATTTAAGAACGGTCCCGGTAAACCTCAGACCGGTTTTGTGTAAGCGCTTGTGTATCAACAAAATCGTGAGTTAGAGCGTCAGCTGGATACACACTCCCGCCAAAATATACACACAGCCGCGCGCCCGGAGGAGCCTGAACACATACAGCGGAGCTCCAGAGGAGTTGCTCAGGAGGTGAATCTCCTGGTATGTATTTTATTTTGAATATATCCTCTAAAAACACCTATTTGTAAAAATAATACACATTAATTAGTTTGAAATGTGGTGATTTGCGTTTCTTAAAAGTACATGAAGCAGAACGCTGATTAACAGAACAGAAACACTGTGCCATTTCAGATCTCTTCCCTACACACTCGCTCCCTATACCCCTATAGTGCACTTAACATTCTTAAAGGGCCAGACACTATATGTGTAATTCACATTACATGGCAGGTGAGACGTTAGAAAACAACTTTATTTCTTAGAATAGCCCCTTTTTAAGGAAAAATACATACATATTACATACATTATATATATAATTTTATATATTATCTTATTACTGTGTGGAGTTTGCATGTTCTCCCCGTGTCCGCTTGGATTTCCTCCCACAGTCCAAAGACATGCAAATGAGGGGAATTAGAGACAATATACATATATATATAAATATTGTGAACTGTACTATATATAACTTTTGAACTGATGAATCTTGTGTAATGAGTAACTACTGTTTCTGTCATGAATGTAACCAAAGTGTAAAACATGATGTTAAAATCCTAATAAACAAGTAGTAAATAACAGTACAAAACCTTTCTCTTTAAATTATATTTGGCCAGTTGATTTCAAAAGGGTTCTTAAAAGGATTTAGGAATTAAGATAAAGATGGTTAGCTTTTTATGCAAAAGTCAAGTAACTAACAACAGAATGAGGTAAGAGTAGTATTGTCAGAATATCTGCTTGAGGAAATGTCACCTAATTTTAATTTAATTTATTTTTTGCTGACCTCTTTCAGGTCGTAGCATATTTGCAAAAGTAAATATCGAGAAAGGAAGTTTTATTTTACAGTACAAAGGACGGCTAATCACAGGAAAAGATGCTAACTCTTTTGGGGAACAAGATTTCAAACACAATAGAGAAATTGTTTGGTGAGCACTCAGATTTTTCAATGTAGGTTTATAAAAGTTCTGTTTCTTGCTTTCACAGAAAGTGTGAAGGTTAGATCATTTGTAGTTTTAAGGTTGGAAAAATTAATTGATTGATTAATTATTTTTTTTTAATTACTACTAATTCTTTTGTTTTCAACAGCATTGATGCCACTGATGATGATGGATCCTTCAAGTAACGCAACAATTCAAGACCATCTTGAATCAGACATCCCGATAAATAAATATTTCACTCAATGCAGTCTATTCATAATTAGATCAGCTCAACATTGTGGCAGTTATGAGGGATGTGTGTTTGTATACCTGACTTGAGACTGCTTTATAAGAACACAGTTTGGTTTGTGAGGACTTGGTACAAAAGTCAGCACAGTTTCCTGAAGCACAGAAACAGTGATCATTACAGTACTTGTAACACTTTGAGGAGTGATTTAGATGTCATTTCATATTTGTATTCATTATGTTTAAATTGTGCTCTGTATGATCTATGTACAGTCAGTAGGCTAAGTAGTTTGTGTATGAGTAGACGTGACACATGGCTGGTTTGTGAGGACATGATTGGGTTTGTAAGGACTGAACACGGCTTTGTTTATAGTGTATTTGTAGATCAACTTAGTGACCATTAACGTTTTGCATGAAAAAAACGGAACCTGAAGAGGTATAATGACATTTTGTCAGTATTTAAGAACTGGGTATAAATCAGTTGTGGTGTGCTCTACAAATAGACAAACATCCATTTCAAGAACATGGAGGATTTGATTTTAAATTCCATATTTCACTCAGACAGAGCAAATACATAATTATATGCCTTGGTTTATCAATAAATACTGACTGTAGGTTTAAATAATGCATGTTAGGGTTAATGTAAATTTAACTCTTTTACGTATTCAACAAATATGTTTTGTTGTTTATCTCTGTAGATGCCATTAGAAAAGCCTCTTGTAACATTGTTCTCTGAAAAGCTCTTTAATCCGCATTTACATGTAACTCTTAGTGCAACAGAGACATCTAGCAGCTCACCTAATGAGCTAAAAGTTATTTATCTTAATAATAATTGTGTTGTGTAGTTGTCTGAATCAGCCAAGTAGTTTGTGTATGAGTGAACGTGACTGATGGCTGGTTTGTGAGGACATGATTGGGTTTGTAAGAGCTGGATGTGGGATTGAGTGTATTTGTAGATAGTCGGTGATCGTTACTTGGTTTTATTTAGGATTACTTCTAGCTGATATTTCTGCAACAGTCATGTTGGTGTACTCTACAACAATTGTGTTATCTCCTTTTTCTCACTAGATAAACGATGACCTTGTGTTTGCTTCAAGTAACGTAACAATTCAAGACCATCTTGAATCAGACATCCTGGTAAATAAATATTTCACCCATTGCAGTCTATTCATAATTAGATCAGCTCAAAATTGTGTGTGGTCCTATTCTGTACTTGACTTGGGCAGTTATGAGGGATATGTGTTTGTATACCTGACTTAAGACTGCTTTATAAGTAGTTTGTGTATGAGTACACATGACAAATGGCTGGTTTGTGAGAACATGACATGAGTCACGTCCACTCATACACAACTACTTGGCTGATTCAGACAACTACAGAAAATAGTTATGTTGTGGTAACCCTTATAAACCAATCCCTGCTCTTATAGACCAGTAGGAAGTAATCCTTAATGAAACCATGCAAAACGTTAATGGTCACTAACGATCTACAAATACACTATAAACAAAGCCGTGTTCAGTCCTTACAAACCCAATCATGTCCTCACAAACCAGCCATGTGTCACGTCTACTCATACACAAACTACTTAGCCTACTGACTGTACATAGATCGTACAGAGCACAATTTAAACATAATGAATACAAATATGAAATGACATCTAAATCACTCCTCAAAGTGTTACAAGTACTGTAATGATCACTGTTTCTGTGCTTCAGGAAACTGTGCTGACTTTTGTACCAAGTCCTCACAAACCAAACTGTGTTCTTATAAAGCAGTCTCAAGTCAGATATACAAACACACATCCCTCATAACTGCCACAATGTTGAGCTGATCTAATTATGAATAGACTGCATTGAGTGAAATATTTATTTATCGGGATGTCTGATTCAAGATGGTCTTGAATTGTTACGTTACTTGAAGCAAACACAAGGTCATCGTTTATCTAGTGAGAAAAAGGAGATAACACAATTGTTGTAGAGTACACCAACATGACTGTTGCAGAAATATCAGCTAGAAGTAATCCTAAATAAAACCAAGTAACGATCACCGACTATCTACAAATACACTCAATCCCACATCCAGCTCTTACAAACCCAATCATGTCCTCACAAACCAGCCATCAGTCACGTTCACTCATACACAAACTACTTGGCTGATTCAGACAACTACACAACACAATTATTATTAAGATAAATAACTTTTAGCTCATTAGGTGAGCTGCTAGATGTCTCTGTTGCACTAAGAGTTACATGTAAATGCGGATTAAAGAGCTTTTCAGAGAACAATGTTACAAGAGGCTTTTCTAATGGCATCTACAGAGATAAACAACAAAACATATTTGTTGAATACGTAAAAGAGTTAAATTTACATTAACCCTAACATGCATTATTTAAACCTACAGTCAGTATTTATTGATAAACCAAGGCATATAATTATGTATTTGCTCTGTCTGAGTGAAATATGGAATTTAAAATCAAATCCTCCATGTTCTTGAAATGGATGTTTGTCTATTTGTAGAGCACACCACAACTGATTTATACCCAGTTCTTAAATACTGACAAAATGTCATTATACCTCTTCAGGTTCCGTTTTTTTCATGCAAAACGTTAATGGTCACTAAGTTGATCTACAAATACACTATAAACAAAGCCGTGTTCAGTCCTTACAAACCCAATCATGTCCTCACAAACCAGCCATGTGTCACGTCTACTCATACACAAACTACTTAGCCTACTGACTGTACATAGATCATACAGAGCACAATTTAAACATAATGAATACAAATATGAAATGACATCTAAATCACTCCTCAAAGTGTTACAAGTACTGTAATGATCACTGTTTCTGTGCTTCAGGAAACTGTGCTGACTTTTGTACCAAGTCCTCACAAACCAAACTGTGTTCTTATAAAGCAGTCTCAAGTCAGGTATACAAACACACATCCCTCATAACTGCCACAATGTTGAGCTGATCTAATTATGAATAGACTGCATTGAGTGAAATATTTATTTATCGGGATGTCTGATTCAAGATGGTCTTGAATTGTTGCGTTACTTGAAGCAAACACAAGGTCATCGTTTATCTAGTTAGAAGGAGATAACACAATTGTTGTAGAGTACACCAACATGACTGTTGCAGAAATATCAATTAGAAGTAATCCTAAATAAAACCATGCAAAACGTTAAGTAACGATCACTAACTTTATCTACAAATACACTCTGAAGCTCAGCATTGTGTATAATTGTGTTGTGTAGTTGTCTGAATCAGCCAAGTAGTTTGTGTATGAGTGAACGTGACTGATGGCTGGTTTGTGAGGACATGATTGGGTTTGTAAGAGCTGGATGTGGGATTGTTCAGAGTGTATTTGTAGATAGTCAGTGATCGTTACTTGGTTTTATTTAGGATTACTTCTAATTTATATTTTTTTACAACAGTGTCGATGTTCTGTGTACATTTTATTTTGTACTTTTTTGCTCTTCATAAATAAGGGGATGGATCAAATGATTATTGCATTTGCTTCTCAAAGTGTCTTGTGTCATGACCATCTGGAGTTAGACATCCCAGTAAATAAATATTAGATTTTTAAAATCTGTTCCTAATTAGATACAGTGTATCACGAAAGTGAGTACACCCCTCACATTTCTGCAAATATTTCATTATATCTTTTCATGGGACAACACTATAGACATGAAACTTGGATATAACTTAGAGTAGTCAGTGTACAACTTGTATAGCAGTGTAGATTTACTGTCTTCTGAAAATAACTCAACACACAGCCATTAATGTCTAAATAGCTGGCAACATAAGTGAGTACACCCCACAGTGAACATGTCCAAATTGTGCCCAAATGTGTCGTTGTCCCTCCCTGGTGTCATGTGTCAAGGTCCCAGGTGTAAATGGGGAGCAGGGCTGTTAAATTTGGTGTTTTGGGTACAATTCTCTCATACTGGCCACTGGATATTCAACATGGCACCTCATGGCAAAGAACTCTCTGAGGATGTGAGAAATAGAATTGTTGCTCTCCACAAAGATGGCCTGGGCTATAAGAAGATTGCTAACACCCTGAAACTGAGCTACAGCATGGTGGCCAAGGTCATACAGCGGTTTTCCAGGACAGGTTCCACTCGGAACAGGCTTCACCAGGGTCGACCAAAGAAGTTGAGTCCACGTGTTCGGCGTCATATCCAGAGGTTGGCTTTAAAAAATAGACACATGAGTGCTGCCAGCATTGCTGCAGAGGTTGAAGACGTGGGAGGTCAGCCTGTCAGTGCTCAGACCATACACCGCATACTGCATCAACTCGGTCTGCATGGTCGTCATCCCAGAAGGAAGCTGACGCACAAGAAAGCCCGCAAACAGTTTGCTGAAGACAAGCAGTCCAAGAACATGGATTACTGGAATGCCCTGTGGTCTGACGAGACCAAGATAAACTTGTTTGGCTCAGATGGTGTCCAGCATGTGTGGCGGCGCCCTGGTGAGAAGTACCAAGACAACTGTATCTTGCCTACAGTCAAGCATGGTGGTGGTAGCATCATGGTCTTGGGCTGCATGAGTGTTGCTGGCACTGGGGAGCTGCAGTTCATTGAGGGAAACATGAATTCCAACATGTACTGTGACATTCTGAAACAGAGCATGATCCCCTCCCTTCGAAAACTGGGCCTCATGGCAGTTTTCCAACAGGATAACGACCCCAAACACAACCTCCAAGATGACAACTGCCTTGCTGAGGAAGCTGAAGGTAAAGGTGATGGACTAAACCCAATTGAGCACCTGTGGCGCATCCTCAAGTGGAAGGTGGAGGAGTTTAAGGTGTCTAACATCCACCAGCTCCGTGATGTCATCACGGAGGAGTGGAAGAGGATTCCAGTAGCAACCTGTGCAGCTCTGGTGAATTCCATGCCCAGGAGGGTTAAGGCAGTGCTAATAATGGTGGTCACACAAAATATTGACACTTTAGGCACAATTTGGACATGTTCACTGTGGGGTGTACTCACTTATGTTGCCAGCTATTTAGACATTAATGGCTGTGAGTTATTTTCAGAGGACAGTAAATCTACACTGCTATACAAGTTGTACACTGACTACTCTTAGTTATATCCAAGTTTCATGTCTATAGTGTTGTCCCATGAAAAGATATAATGAAATATTTGCAGAAATGTGAGGGGTGTACTCACTTTCGTGATACACTGTAGGTTCAGCGTTGTGTCCTATTCTGTGCTCGACTAAGGCATTTGTGTGTTTTTGTATACCTGACTTAAAGCTGCTTCATAAGGTTTGCTGATTTTGTATTTCAGGATACTGTGTTGACTTTTGTACTAATACAGTGATCATTACAGTACTTGTAACACCTACAATATAGATACATATATCCACATGATTTATCACCATTATTTGTTATCCACATGCCACTTTATTATGCATGATTTATATTTGATTTTTCATAGACCTTGCAGGGTTTTTTTTCAGGGGTTCTTAATTGGAGACTGTAAAAGGTATAAGGGCATGTTCATCAGCACTTAAGAACAACTGAAAACATTCGTTTTGGTGATTTTGAAAGTGGATTTTACTGTTTCTCTAGTGTGATTGGCGAATTTTTAACCTGATGACCAGGATGTTATTTGCCATATTTTTGAACTTGTCTACACAGTAGATAACAGTTTATTTTAGTTATGGAATAACTAAAGCTATAGAATAATGTTATTTGGTTCAAGTATTGAACCAGCTTTTAATACAAGAAATGGGTGTTACAGGTGTCTGTGGATTCTATATTCTGTTTGACTTTTTGGCTTTTTCATTGGTAGATGGTGTACCTGATACTACAGTGACAAGAAGGAAAGTAGTTTGGAGGCCATGGACAACAAAGGAGGTCCTTGCTGTAATGAGGCATTTCAAATATCGGTCGTATTCAAACCACAAAGGGTCGTTTGGCTTCAAAATTGGAGTGCGAGAAATGCAAGACAGCAGAATTTCCCATTTTAGAAGGGCACATTTTTTTGTTTAAAAAGTGTCTTAGATACTGTTTTTAAGATAGTTATTCCTGTTGAAAACTACTTCCAATAGTCTCCTCACAAAAATCCCTTTTGATGGTTTTGAGTTCCATATCAAAGGGTGTGAATACTTATGTACCTATTATGTTTAAATGTTTACATTTTTAAAAGATTTACAAAAATGTCTGAAAACATGTTTTCTCTTCGTCATTATGGGCTATTTCGTGTAGATTTTTTAAAAAGAAAACTTTACTCAAATCGGATTTCGAATATGTCTGTAACATAACAAAATGTGGGAAAAGTGAAGGGGTGTGAATACTTTCTGATGGCACTGTATATATATATATTAATGACAGATTGGCCAAAACAAAGCTGTCTTTAAAATATTGGTTACATTAGATTGAAAAGACAGGCAGATTATGTGTCCTTTTATGCCTTTGATTGTCCTCTTAAGACAGTATCTGCTCATGTTTGTGTTTGTGTATGTGGTGTGTGCTGATAAACCATGCGTGTCCTTTTAAACACTCTTTAGGTCATGTCTCTATAAGGCTGTAAAATGTCAGGTATATGATATTTCCATGATTTTAAAATAAAAAGGTGATTCTAATTTGGATGTATCTTTAGCAGGTTTAAATACATTTTTGGGAGTTACTTGCACATTGATAGCATATGTGGAAAGTGGTGTCCCCATAAAGTAGGTACTGAGTCAGGTGTCCTCATATACCATAATTACCAGTATGTGTGTGTGTGTGTGTGTGTTTGTTAGACTTCAGCGTACCTGCAGCACCCTCTGGCCGATCTCGCTGGTTACAGTGGGCTTGTGTGGTCATCTCAACCATTTTACTAATCTCACTCATCATCTCCATGTCCCTAACCAGTGAGTAAAACACACACACACACACACACACACACACAATTTCAGCCCCAGTCTGCACAGCTAAATGAACCAACATGTCAATAATAAGCAGGTGGAACAGACCAAGAGAATCCTCGTTTGAAGACCCCACCCACATAGTTCGGTCATCCCACCCTAGCAGATACGGTGGCCAATTAATGTCTGCTGAAGGCACTGCCAATTATGCCCGCTAGATGGTGCCCAGCCAACCGGTGGCAACGCCGAGTTTTGAACTGAGGAGTTCAGAATCTCGGCGCTGGTGTGCTAGTGGAATATCCTGCTGCTCCACCTGGGCACCATATTTTAATTCTTTATTTTATCATTTAACTTCTGATACATGGTTTCTATGTGTATGTGTGTGTGTATGTGTGTGTGTGTGTGTGTGTGTGTGTGTGTGTGTGTGTGTGTGTGTGTAGAGTCGCGGGTGGACAGCAGGTTTTCTGATATAGAGAAAGAAGTGAAAAATGTAACTCAGCTCAGTTTAGCTCTGATCACCAGGATCCAACAACTGGAGAAACATGGTGAGATACACACACACACACACACACACACACAAACATAAACACACACATCACATAAAGCACACACACACACATCACATAAAGTACACACACACACACACACAAACATACACACACATCACATAAAGTACACACACACACACACACAAACATACACACACAATGTAATAGAGGTTCAGGTTGTGTTTCTTGATGCAGTGGTGGCCTGTGTTAAGTAACAATGGTTTTTTAAAGCGCTCCCGAATTGTACAGTATTTATATTAACTACAGTATCATGACGTTTTTTCCTGCAGTGCTGAGACTCTCCAGATTAACTGAATCTTTCCACAATATCATGTACAGTAGACGGTGAAAGATTAAATAATTTATAATTCTGCAGTGAGAAATTATCAGTTTGAACTGATTGATTCTCTGATGAAGTTTGGAACACGGTGGTGAGCCACGCCCCATCATCGCTTGTACAGACTGATCCTGATCCAGGTGGATCCTTTCATACCCGATCATGATTCCCTCACCTGGTACCGACTCACCTGCTCACTGTGGAACCTTTCAAACATTCTATCAACGTCTCACTCTCATTCTGCCTCCGTCCCAACTCTTCTGGAGTTACAGCATCAGATTCTAAACCTGCTTCTATTTACAAACCAGAATGAAGTTAATCAGAGAAACATTATAAATCTTTTCTTTCTACGTTTATCAGTGAAATAAAGAATGAAACACGTAACACATTCTTCTTTTTACTGCCTGAAACTAAACGTCCCAACTTTTCTGGAAATGCTGTTTGCACAGACATACACCATATGATTGTATGTGTGTGTGTGTTGTAGGTGATGACGTTGTTCAGAAGTTAAATCAGATGAAGATCAGTGTGAACTCACTGCAAACTCAGAGCAACAACTGTATGGATTTATTATTCATATTACTGATGTGTGTGAGTGTGTGTGTGTGTGTGTGTGTGTGTGTGTGTTTTACTGTGATGTGTGTATTACTGTGTGTTTGAGTATGTATAACTGTATGAATAACTGTGTGTGTGTGTGTGTGTGTGTGTGTGTGTGTAGTCTTTACTGAAGTGAAGAACACACAGGAAGTTGTTGCTCAGATGAAATGTAGCATCAGCGCTCTTAAAAACAACCGTAAGTACACACCAAATCTACACACACACTCACACATACACACTCACTCATACACACTCACTCACTCATACACACACACTCACTCGCACACACACACACACACACACACTAACTCACATACACACTCACTCACTCACTCATACACACACACACACACACACTCACTTATACACACACACACTCACTCACTCATACACACACACTCACTTATACACACACTCACTTATACACACACACACTCACTCACTCATACACACACACTCACTTATACACACAACACTCACTTAAACACACACACACACACACACACACACTCACTCTCACTCTTACTCACTCAGTGTGTGTGTGTAGGTACTGAGGATCAGTGCTGTCTCCTGGACTGGAGTTTGTACCTGATGAACTGCTATTATTTCTCTGATGAGGGAAAATCGTGGAATGAAGCTCGAGACGAGTGTGAGAGGAGAAACGCCGAGCTGCTCGTCCTGAAGAGCCCAGAGGAGAAGGTGAGAGAAGTGATGGAGACACCGTACAGATGCAAACAAAACATACAGATGCTAATGTTACGTAGAGATGCTAACATTACCTAAAGCTAGGCTAAATTGATTTTCACTTTCACTGTACAGAAGCTGGTGAGAAATAAATGTAAATCCATTTGTGTAGAATCTGTGTGTGTGTGTGTGTGTGTGTGTGTGTGTGTGTGTGTGTGTGTATGTGCATGTGTTGATGTTTTCTGTGTGTGTGTGTGCATATGTGTTGATGTTGTGTGTTTGTGTGTGTGTGTGTGTGTGTGTGTGTGTGTGTGTGTGTGTGTGTAGGAGTTTGTGATTAAACACACCAAGCCGTTTTATTATTGGCTTGGACTGAGTGATGAGAGAACTGGACAGTGGGAGTGGCTGGATGGAACCCCGTACCACATGGACAAAAGGTGAGAACAACAACAACTATAATATTGTAATGATAATCATAATTGTAATATTGTTGTGTGTGTGTGTGTGTGTGTGTGTGTGTGCAGGGAATGGATGCCTGGTCAGCCTGATAACTGGATGGCTCACGGTTTGGGAGGGGGTGAGGACTGCGCCCACTTCCACAAAGATGGGCGATACAATGATGATCACTGTTCACGCAACTACCGCTATGTGTGCAAAGCCCACGCATTAACACACTGATACACACACACACACACACACACACACACACACACGTGATGTTTGTTAGTGCGCATACATATAACATTAATGTGAATCAGTTTAGATGGTTTTAGCAGCAGAAACAGTGTATGAATGTGTATATTTACTCTTTATAAAACAGAATAAAATGTTTAATGTTTTAATGTTTTAATAAAGCAGAATTGTTTTCATTTCATTACTACGTCTGATATAAAAGTTAATTCCACTAGTTTAAAAAATGAATGTAAATGGTGTTCGGGTGATGCAGCAGTAAAGCCGGTGAGCGTATGCAGTACAGTATGGATTACTGTTAACACCCTGGGACTCTCGGAAGGTGTCTAATGCGCTAACCGACCACTGTTAAGATCTGAGATGTGCTGTTAGCCGTGCCTGAGGGAGGGGGGTTAAATACATTTGTCATAACTGCAGCTGCGACCTCTGCTGGCCGATTGTGAGAACGATTCAGGGACAGCAGTGCGTGATTGTGAGACTGGCAGGTAAAAAGAAGCGCCTGGTGACCGTACACATGTCGGAGGGGGTGACAGGCTGCGGCTCTCATTGGTTACAATTAGGGAATAAAAAGAATAAATCCTCCTGCTGCACTTTCCTGCAGATTGTCTGTTTAGGATTTTCTTTTACAAATCCAGGGAAATAAGAAACGATGTTTTGCATTAAGGTAAAAATCAGCTCAGATTCCAGAACATCATTACAATCACATAGTGAGCACAGCTACAGGAATCAGCTTTACTTTTTAGGTATGTTTTAAGATTTTACTACTTTATATATAATATTACTCAGAGTAATGTTGAGTTTTACAAGAATTTTGCTCTTTAAATCATTTTTAGTATAAAAAATGTAAGTAGTTTAATGTAATGTAGTTTAAGCAAATGTTCTTTTCAAGATAGAAATATTAGAACATCATTACTGCATTTAACCGTCACAATGGATTTAAAACCTAAAAGCATGAGAGTAAAGTGTAAACTGTTTTGAAGAATAAAATTAGCATGAACAATTTTACTCCTCACTGATTCATCATTAATCTGTTCATCATGAATAAAGCAACATCTTTTCATCCTCCTGTTTATCGCAGGTAAGACACAATAAGTGTGAAGATCCTAAAGCTTTAAAAAATTAAAACTGAGTTAGAAAACCATGTCTGTGAGGGCTAGTGAGGGATGCAAGGATGTAAACTGTGCCGAGCTATGTTATATTAACTCATGTAACGAAGTTTTATATAACTAATTACAAACTTCATTCCAGTAAAAGTTGGGACGTTTGGTAAAATTCAGTAAAAAGAAGAATCTGTGACGTGTTTCATTCTCTTCAATCTTTATTTCACTGATAAAAGTAAAAATAAAAGATTTCCAAGATTTCTCTGAGTGTAAATAAAAACAGGATTATGTTTTTATATTTGATGCTGTAACAGACTCCAATAAAGTTTGACAGAGGCAGAATAAGAGTGAGACGTTTATGAAATGTTGAAGTTCCAGTGTTTGAAAGGTTCCACAATGAGCAGGTTGGTACCAGGTGAAAGAATCATGATTCATAACTGACAAGCCTCAAGCCAAAGTGTTATAAACGCATTAAAAAAGAAAAAAACATCTACAATACTTCATTTGATGACTTGGACACCTTAAAGGAGCATACTGACTTCAGTTGTAAATTATTTGCCACCATAAACACAAAACAAAGCTAATGCAAAACAGACCCAGCACCTACATCCAAAGTAATGAAGTCCACCCAGCTCAACATCACTGTAAACACTGCAGAGAGATACACTACGCCACACCGAGTCTCTCTCTTAGGGGAATCACACAAATAATTGCAGGCTGGAGCTGAAGGTCTGGAGTTTAGTAAGGAAGTGACATCACAAACCAAGAAACATCAAACCTTTACTAAAACATGTCAACCAACCAACCAACTAAAACATAAAATATCATCCATAACAAAAGAGAACAAACAAGTGAGAGGAATGAACTTTCAAGCGTGCAGCAGAGGGACAGAACATTCCAAACATTCTCCTGAAGATCCAGAAATCATTCGTCTAATAGTAATAATCTAATAATAAACTCTCATAATCTAATAATAAACTCTCATAATCTAATAATAAACTTTTAGCTGAAATATATAAAATCACAAATATTTAAGAGAACTAGTAGTTTGCAGTAAATACCAAAGAAAACACACACAATAAGGATTGCAAACTAGCGCATGTCTAAAAGCTGCAGACAGTGGGAGTCACTATTAAAGCACCAAGGATGCTACACCCAGTCCAGCCTTCCCTCCTCGTGACACAGCCAATCATGTCTAACAAGCACCCAGCAAGGGCGGTGGCACTGCTGAGACTAAAGCTTGAGAGTCAAATCCTGCCGACAGTGGGCTAGCATAATATGCTGCTGCACCAAACAAGCACCCCTTGCTCAATTTTTCTTTATTTTCATTATAACTTTCAACATTTTATGATGTCATGTATTTGCTATAAAACAAAGCTTTTTAAAAAATATTCTTACGTGTTTTGATTCTCACAGAGAGGAACACTGACATGGAAAGGTACATGCTGTGAATTACTGCCGACAGTACCACACCGACCTGGCCAGCTCAAGAACTGAAACAGAAAACGTAGCAATAGTGGAAAAGATCAACGGTTTGCTTGGATTGGCCTGACAAGAGACGCCTGGAAGTGGTCAGACAATACCAGCCTGTCTAACACCAAGTGGTTGCCAGCAAAAGTTGTTAATAGATATTGTGGTTATGTCTCTGGCAGTTCAGTCGCGGGGACAACATGTTCACTGACTAAAAATCTGTTACAGAAGTGAGACTTTTTATTCTCTTATTTACAATTAAATTAAAACCTAATTTCTGGACAAGTTGGGATGTTTTGTGAAATTCATTGAAGACAAAAACCTGTGATTGGTTGTCTTTTGAAACTTTATTTAACTGACTAAAGTACAAGGTAACGAATGTTTGACTAACCAACTTATTTGTATTCTGTACATATTAACCAACTTGATCTCTGTTACTCCCAGCCCAGATGTAAAAAACTTGGGTGTCACAATAGATTCAGATCTTTCCTTTGATACGCACGTTAATAATATTACTAGAGTTGCTTTCTATCATTTGCGTAATATTTCTAAAATAAGAAATATACTATCTGTTAATGACGCCAAAAAACTGATCCATGCGTTTATAACTTCTGGGTTAGATGATTGTAATGCTCTTCTAACTGGATGCTCTGGTAGATCCATAAACAAACTCCAGTTAGTTCAAAATGCAGCAGCTCGAGTGCTAACTAGAACTAAAAAATTTGATCATATCAGTCCTGTTCTATCATCTCTATACTGGCTGCCAGTTAAATACCGCATTGATTACAAAATACTTTTACTAACCTATAAAGCGCTACATGGTCTGTACCACAGTATCTGAGTGAACTTATTAATCACTACAACCCAGCGCGTCCACTTCATTCACAAGATGCAGGGTTACTTATAGTTCCTAAAATTAAAAAGACCACAGCTGGTGGAAGAGCGTTTTCTTACAAAGCTCCACAACTTTGGAATAATCTTCCTGCCTCTGTTCGGGATTCGGACACAGTCTCAAGGTTTAAGTCTAGACCAAAAACATATTTATTTTCTCAGGCTTTTGATTAGTATAGACAAAGGCGCAGAGCTTGGGGGTTCTTTGTCATAGAAACTTGTGGTGATCAGGGATGTTGGGTTGCTGTCGTTCTGCCTCTCTTGTCCGATCACTCCGGTTTGGGTAGGACAGGTGGGCGCTGATGTCCTGTGAAAGCCTTCATGACCTTGTTACCTGCTCGCTCTCCCTTTTAGTTATGCTGTAATATTTAGGGCTGCCGGAGTCTGAAACTCTCTGTAAAACTGTTTTACTCAACTCGCATTGTACATTATTAACTACATTCTTTGTTGTTTTACTCCAAAGGCGTTCTGATGGAAACCTGTTTACCCGCCGAGGTTAAGGATTAAAGTCGAGACTGCCGTGACAACTATGCTGCTCCTGCCGGATGTGATGGGTCTGGAGTAATTGCACCAAGAATGACAAGAAATCACTACAGACTTTATTGAAGACTACACCGAATAATAACTCTATTATTATTTATCTATTTATCTATTTATTACCAGTTATAACTTTTAGATCATTTAATTCTGTGTTTGTATGCTTTGTGTAAATCGTGCATTTATTTAAAGTATTCTCCAGGCCACCCAAGAAGGATGGGCCCTGCTGAGTCTGGTTCCTCTCAAGGTTTCTTCCTGTAATTTTCAGGGAGTTTTTCCTTGCCACAGTCGCCCTCGGCTTGCTCGACAGGGGTTTTTGTATCTGTTGGTCCTGGATTTTGTAAAGTTGCTTTGAGACAATGTCTATTGTAAAAAGCGCTATATAAATAAAGTTGACTTGACTTGTTCAGAAGACATCCCTGCCTTGTAATGATGTGTAACACTAGATCTGTTCAGAGCTTTTCAGACTTTTTTAATTTAATGCATGTGGCTTAGTCTGTGTGCAGTCAAACCAGAATTTTTATATGGGCACAGAGAGATCAGCAGCTGCAGGTAATCATAATCGCTAATGAGGAATCAGGAGACCACAAAACAAAGTTCAGTGTTGAAATGAACTTTCTAAACTACCACATTCATCATTAAGTTGGTGTCCGTATATTTTTGGCGTATTTAATCAGACTGACTGAACAAATGGAATCCGTTTAACCTACAAAGGTCAAAGGTTACCAGAGCTAGGCGAAGCACTACAGTAAGCTAACAGTGTTCCATACATCACACAGTAATTGTGTAATTGTGTGTGTGTGTGTGTGTGTGTGTGTGTGTGTGTGTGTGTGTGTGTGTGTGTGTGTGTGTGTGTGTAATAAAAGTGTTGTGTGTTTCTCCTACAGGTGTGTGTGAGTTGGTATTATCATGCTGTCGAGGCTGCGCGTCAGTGTTTGGCCGTGTTTGAGTGTGTGTTGTTGGGCACATACTAAAGGAAAGGGTAAACCGCTGATGCTCAACCCCCATACTAACAAGGTAAAACACACACACACACACACACACACACACACACACACATGTGTATGAGTCTGGAAAGTGTCAGTGCAGTGACTCAGCAGAAGTTTTACTTCCAGAGGAATCTAAAGATGATGTCAGACCCCCTGCAAAAGTACATTTACACTCACTCACTCACCCACTCACTCACTCACTCACCCACTCACTCACTCACCCACCCACCCACTCACCCACCCACTCACTCACTCACTCACTCACTCACTCACCCACCCACTCACTCACCCAACCACCCACCCACTCACTCACCCACCCACTCACTCACTCACCCACCCACCCACCCACTCACTCACTCAGTGTGTGTGCGTGTGTGTGTGTGTGTGTGTGTGTGTGTGTGTGTGTGTGTGTGTGTGTGTGTGTGTGTGTGTGTGTGTGTGTGTGTGTGTGTGTAGAGGGTTGTTTATCTCTATTATGGATCAGGGGCACATTCGCTCCATCTTGGACAACTGGCCTGAAACTAATGTCAAGGTACTACAGCTAACACACTCACACACACACACACACACACACACACACACACACACACACACATCACACACATACACTGACACACTCTTGCTCTGTAAGTCTGACCTACCAAACCATGAAAGATCTGCACTGATTTTTAAGTTCTAGTTATGGCAGAGAGAAGCACCACCAAACAAAGTCTTCAATAGTCAAAGCTTGTTTTCAGCACCATTCCCCCCCCCTAACCCTAACCCTAACCCTAACCCCCCCCCCCCCCCCCCCCCCCCCCTTTCATCACACCTACCAATTAATTAATCTGTTATTAGGTTAAGATCTGGCAACCCTGATCATAGGGGGCATCTATCTTTATATGGCTGGATTTTTTTTCTGCGCATAAGATTTTACAGATATGAACTTGTTAGCTTACAGTTTCAGTTTACATTTACATGGGCTGCATTTGAAATGTCCAGACATACTATGTAATATAGTAATGATCTATTGTTGTTACTAACAATGCCCATTTTGTAGTTGTGTAGTATATTTTTTATTCTGGTATGTTAATATGATGTTATGTTACAGTTAATGAGACTGGAGTAATGTTGTGTTCTTAAAGTCCTCATTCATTGCTCTTTGCAGGAGTCTAACAATTAGTGGTGTGTGTGTGTGTGTGTGTGTGTGTGTGTGTGTGTGTGTGTGTGTGTGTGTGTGTGTGTGTGTGTGTGTGTGTGTGTGTGTGTGTGTGTGTGTGTGTTTGTTTTCAGGCGGTGGTGGTGACGGATGGGGAGAGGATTTTGGGATTGGGGGATCTGGGTGTGTACGGGATGGGGATTCCTGTAGGGAAGTTGTGTTTATACACCGCATGTGCTGGAATCAGACCTGAGAGCTGCCTGCCTGTCTGTATAGACGTGGGAACAGATAACGAGGTGACACACACACACACACACACACACACACACACACACACACACACACACACACACACACACACACACACACACACCTATAGCTGCTATGAAAGTAGTTACTATGAAAAGTGTTAGGTGAGGGGCAGGGCAGGATAAGTCACTTATCACTGGAAGTACTGAGATCAGCAGGTTTCAATTAAATCTTACTTGAACTTTATACCTGTGCTCATGACTCGAAGAGCCAAAAGAAAAAATGTTGATGGTCAAGAAAACAGAAGGAGATTTTTTTTAGCCATCATACAAACAGGAAACATAACCAAGTAAAGTAAAAGTAAATTGTTTTTTAAAAGACAAGGTAAATCTTCTTTAATGGAGTTTTTGTGTGTGTGTGTGTGTGTGTGTGTGTGTGTGTGTGTGTGTGTGTGTGTGTGTGTGTGTGTGTGTGTGTGTGTGTGTGTGTTTGTAGACGTTACTCAGAGATCCGTTTTACATGGGTCTATACCGAAGGAGAGAGCGATCTCAGCGCTATGATGATCTGATTGATGAGTTTATGGAGGCAGTGGTGGATAAATATGGACAGGATACACTCATACAGTTTGAGGATTTTGGCAATCACAACGCTTTTCGCTTCCTCAAGAAGTACCGGCATCGCTACTGCACGTTCAATGATGATATCCAGGGTAAACACCAGGCCAGAACGGTACTTGCTTGCTAGTAGTGAAATGTAAGGATTAAAGCATCATGTCTTGTTCTGAAGAACAATCTGGTCATCAGACATGTAAAGAAATGAAAGTAGGACAGGAGAGAGAAAAAGAAAGAGAGGAGAGTTTTACATTCAGGTGTTTTGGCATTAAAATGACATGTAAAGTGTGGAAGAGGAAATGTAGCACTTTTCTTATGGATAGTCACAGTCTTCCATCAAATACCAAATTCCACTGTCTGCATATGTGGCCTGGAGTGGTAGTGAGATCCTGTGTGATTTTGGTTTCATGGTGCCCAAAATCCCTGGCTTGCCCCGGGCACAGGCACACACACACACACACACACACACACACACACAGCTCTGGCGGGATTGTTAGCAGCGCAGCGTGTTGTAGGAAAGCCCATCACTGATCATACAGTTCTGTTCCTGGGAGCCGGAGAGGTATACTCACACACACACACACACACACACACACACACACACACACACACACACACACACACACACACACACACACACACACACACACACACATATAATTTGTAAAGTAATGATATGTTTATACCTCTTGTACAGTATGTTTTTGGAGTTTTAGGGGTGTCTACAAACTGTCTGAACTAGTATAAGCGTTAGTAGTGTGTAAGTGTTGTGTGTGTGTGTGTTAGGCAGCTCTAGGCATTGCTAACCTGATTGTCATGGCACTGATGGAGGAGGAAGTTTTTTGCAACAGTTTGGTAAAGTTTGTACATCATACAGATACATGCTGTGGAAATGTAATTAAACACATTGTTATCAGTGCTGTGAGTGGAACTAGCGCTCCAACCAAAAATATAAAGTGTCTAGTGATCAGAAAGTGTCTACTGATTGACTAAAGAAAGATAAATACACCTTGTGTTCCTAACTGTCCACCCACAATCAGTGCTAACAGGGCATGTGTTCCCAAAAAAAAAAAGTGTGTGTGTTTGTTTAGGTGGTGGAGTTTCTGTACAGTAAAGGAATGGCATTTCGGTACCCAGAGCCACTGGATAAGGAGGCGTATGTGAGATCCATTGTGTGGAACACGGAGTACGATTCCTTCCTCCCAGACATCTACGAACGGGCTGGAGTGTCCTATAGTCCTATAGTGGAGTAATCATACACCCTATAGCATACACCTGAAACAGTCACACCCCTCATTTACAGCTGTGTAATGTTTAACTATCACACATCCCCATGGGGAGTGATTCCTAAACTCCTTCTGCTAATGTAAATGTACAGTGTTGCTATTAATAAAACACTCCACGTGTGTGTGTGTGTGTGTGTGTGTGTGTGTGTGTGTGTGTGTGTGTGTGTGTGTGTGTGTGTGTGTGTGTGTGTGTGTGTGTTTTTGTATCAGCTAATACATTTAGTGCTTTGTGTTTCTATGTGTGTTGGTGTGTATTTGGGTTTATTTCACTGCAGGCTTACAGTATTCATTATAATAAAATGTGGGGGTGGGCGGGTGTAGTTGGGTCAGTGAGAAAATGTCGAAAAAAGTGTAACTTTAGTTTCACCCTAAGCTGGATTTTAACATAGGGCCTAGAACCTGAGAGAACTACATGTGCTGCACTCAGCCGACTGTGCTACTCAAACAACGACGTGTTAGATCTGTTGTAACGCTGATATAACCTGTGCACACAATAAGCCTAAAAGTGAAAACTACTTAAAATAAAAAGCAAATGCTTTGTAATTCCCACAGTAACGTCAGAAGCCATTCACTCTGTTACAGGTTGAAAAATAGTGAAGAAATAGCCTTTGCTTGATTTGAATGAAGTTGACCCAACAAAGCATGTGTTTGTACCATTTCCATTCTGTCCCAAATGTTTGTGATGTAGAGTTTTATATTTGTATTTGTCTTTCTATTGTTATTTAAAAAATATGCAATTTGCACAGTTAGGTTAGTAATTAGTATAGTTTTGCTTTGTGTTTTCATGTACTCCCATGTAGTGTTTTTAATGTAGAAGTACATTTTCACCAGCTGTAGAAAAGGGCAATGAAACAAGTTTACTTTGAAATACCATGATTATTAGCTCAGGGGGATATTCCAGAAAGCGGGTTTAACAAACTTCAAACTTCAACCTGAACTGCGAGTTGACTTATCTCACCATGTCATAGCCAGAGTTTTCGGATCCACAAAAGCGGATCAGGGTTAGATTACTCAATTCTGAGTAGATTGAACCCAGCAGAAGCGCGTTGACGGTTAACTATAAACAGGCATTCTCAATGGAGTTGCGATAAATAGATTGACCATGGATGTGAATGAAAGAAAAAGTAGTCCGTCATATTTGACACCAATAGAAGTGTTATTTTTAATGTTTGCGTGTGCAGATCCTGAAAATGTTTTAGACGTGAAAGTAATACAGCAGCGGAAAAGGAGCTCGCAAATGGCAAAAACAGTTAATGAGTTTAAATGAATAAAAACAACGTAACCATAATGAAACATTTAGCAGAAGGATAGGGTAAAATTGTTTAATATGTCAGTTGTAATATTTGTCTCGATTTTAAACGTTTTTTTTTTTCATTTACTCAATCTAGGTGTAATCAGATGCACATTGCAGCAGATAAAAATGAAACACAAAAACTGTATATGTTCAAGGCATATTTATTAGATGTAAATCATTAGTCTGTAGTGCATAAACGGTGTAATATTAAGAACTGCATTGGTGCAGTCTGAACCCTTTTTATTGGCATCTCTCCAGTGATTGGTGGAGTGGTTTTGAGCCTCCTGCAATTGTTAGTGATGTAAATGTTCCTATAGATCCTAATAAATATAAATAATGTTCTTTAATAAAAAAAAAATAATAAAAAAAACACACACTGTTGAAGGACGATAAAGAAACCATCTCCGCTGCCTCAGAGTGGGATGATACTGGGAGGCCTACAGAGGTAGAGTATATGTTGAACATAGAGCATGGCTTTTCATTTGATCTACCATGATAATGTGTGTGACTGTCCTCTAACAGAATGTGATGGGTAGTTCCGAATGAAATGAGGGACCATCCACCTCCAAAGCTCAACTTAGAACAGTAAAAATGTCTTACCAAATATGTGAAATATTTCGAAGACATTAAGCTATGTTTGATCATAACATGCAATTTTTGTCTCTTTCTTTGAAGTTGTGTGTAAATAAAATGTATTATACAAGGTCCATCTGGAGAAACAAAGTGCAAAGTGTGATCCTCAGGTGGAGCATATAAAACAGACAAGGCTGTAAATTCAGTTGCTTGAATTTAAGATGGGTGTCGTGCTAAGGGTGTATAAATATAAATGTTGTCACTAAAGAATAAGGACAAGGAAACGAAGTTGTTGCATTGTTTTATTTTCAGTGATCATGGACAGAGCCTGACTATTTGTCTTCGATATTTGTAATGTGGGGAGCATCACATAAGATGTTAATGAAAGCATCTGCATAAGATGGAGAACAGTAGGTTGCAGAACATGTATGAAATGTTCGACTGTTTTATTTGACATTTGTAAATTTTTGAAGATAATGGTCACTACCTGTATGTGTAGGGATATTCTGTCTGCTGTTGAAATAATAAAAGAGAAGATTTGAATAAAATCCACATCTGGATTTCACTCCAGATTTCACTGATTAATGTGGCTGTAAAAATACTACTAGCAATAAAATGATATACAGTACATTTAAAGCACAAATGATTTTAGCTTACTAAACTGTGTGTGTGTGTGTGTGTGTGTGTGTGTGTGTGTGTGTGTGTGTGTGTGTGTGTGTGTGTGTGTGTGTGTGTGTGTGTGTGTGTGTGTGTTTAAGGTATTTTCTATGAATCCATTTTATATGAAAACATTGCATCCATAATGTTGTAACTAATGTTGTAACAAGCCTTTGATGAATATTGTGATTATTGTGAGTAATAATGTTGCAGCTGCCCCTTGTGGTAACCGTCCCCACTCTCCCCGAATTGACTGAGTGATAAAAACGGAAAGGTTTGTGAATAAATCCATCGTGAAATGATGAATGTGAGTTGAATGACTCGTTCCCAACTAAGATGTGTTCGAATACTTAGCGCGTCTGTATCCGCTGGATCCTGGAGTAAAGGACCCCCCGGGTTTACATGAGGAAAGTGCGAGTAACCCCGGGTTACCCACCCCTAATACTTTGTATTTTTTCTGAATGTAAAGTTTTGTAAAATGATATTGTGTCAGTGCTGCCCAGCGTGTTCAGGGATGAGATTGATGAAGAATGTACTGAGCACTGATTGCTGATGCTTTTGATCAGCTTGTATGTTTTGTTCTTATTAGTTGTTGATGTATTTGTCAGGTTTGTGTAATGAATGATTTGCTTGATTCTATTGTGTGAGTGGGTTGAGTGTGCATCGTAAATAAGAAGGTATTTTTTGTAAAGATGACTATAATATAGTGAAATAAAAGGATTCGGTTGGGGCGCACAGATAGCTGAGCGGGTTTTTCCACAGTTAGCGCAGTGGAGCTGTGAGATGTGAACCTACCGGGTTCGAATCTCGGCTCTGCTGTCTACTGCTCGACTGTGAGCCCCCTGGCAGGGGGGTTGCCCCCTGCCGGCGATCACTTTACAACAATATATGTAAATCCATGAAAGATTTGAAGAAAAGCCCTAAAATAAATCCATAAATAATAATAGTAACTCAGCAATAATAGTAGATGATGTATTTCTATGTGTGTACTATATATGATAATAACATGTACGAAGTGAATGGATAAACATGTAATATGTGTGAGGGTTTTCTGAATGAGTGCTGTGAATGGTTGTTGACTTATTACAATATGTGATGAAGATTTCGATTATTGTATGCAAACAGAAACATACTAGTTAATAAAATGTTAATTAGAGCTGCGTGCGCGTGCACGCACTGAGCTGCATATGAATATGAGTGAATTTTAAGGACGATGGCGCACTCAGGTGTCCATTTTGTGTAATGACATGAATAATTTTGTTTGAATGAGTGTTTTTTTTTTTGTGTCGTACTAGTTTGTTTTGTTGAACCCCTTGTCAGTCCAGCCTATTTTTGTGCATTTTTCGCCTGAAAGACATACGTAGTTTCTAAGGCTTCTCATTCATAAAGTTCAAAAGATAACCCAAAAATTGTACTTCAGTGTTGTAGAAAACCCTTTAAAGTATCCTAAAAACACAGCCAAATGGCATGATTATATTTGACCATGCTTAAATGATGATTAAAAAACCCAAAAATGTAGGTGCTTTTAATTTTTTTTGAAAATCCAAAGTTTTAGTTAGTATAAGTAGGACTGCAGGTGTGTATATCACCTAAACAACACCCTTGTGGTGAAGGGTATTTTGTAACATCATCTCACATTTTAGGCCTCTACACTGTAAGCCCGGAAAAGTTCAATCTACTTAAAAAATGTGAGAAAACAGGTTGCCTTAAAAAAGTGAAGTAATGTATAATGAAAACTTGAGTTAGCATAACTTAAAACATAAAGGCAAGTTGATGAAACTTTGCTTTTGTTTGTTATACCAACTGCTTTTCCCAATAATTCTACTTATTATCTTGAGCTCAATGGGAAAAACTATTGATTTGTTCTTAGTTTTCATGTTAATCCCATTTTAAATATGAATGACAAATGTTTATATAAAAACAGACACAATTGTAAAATAATTTTCGTTTATTGAACTTCATAAGTATTTACTTAAAATACAACATGTGAAGAAAACATGTTTAAAACTGTACAAACTGTATGTAAAGTTCTGATGAAACCCAAACAGTTGCTCACAGTAACCATGAACCTGTAAAACAACAAAAAGAAATAAGAATTAATTATTCAAAATGAAAATTAATAGCATAAATTTAAGGATGAAAATAAAGCAAGCCAGCACACTCTTTGCTTCGTATGAAGGCTAGTATGCTAACATGTAGCCTAAACACGGCAAATAAAGCAGCGCTGTTTGCTTCGTATGAAGGCTAGTATGCTAACATGTAGCCTAAACACGGCAAATAAAGCAGCGCTGTTTGATTATTTATTTATTTAGTGTCAACATTAAGATCATTTATTTGAAACAAAATTGTTAAGTAAAGTACAACACTTACCAAAATTAGACAGAAGATGAAAAAGCCCCATCAGACTGGTGAACATGCTACTGGAAAATAGCATCATGAGCAACAAAATGTTTGTCCATTTAGTTTAATAAAGGGTTCCACTTCACAAAAGACATTTCAGGAAGACAAGTTTACTTTTGCAAAAAAGCCTTAAATGAAAAATAAAAAGTAATTTGCAACAACAGGTTACAAAAGTTAAAACAAATGGCTGCCTGATTCACCAACAGCAAGCTGAAAAAAGTGGTTAGGGTTAGGGTTAGGGTTAGGGTTAGGGTTAGGGTTAGGGTTAGGGTTAGGGTTAGGGTTAGGGTTAGGGTTAGGGTTAGGGTTAGGGTTAGGGTTAGGGTTAGGGTTAGGGTTAGGGTTAGGGTTAGGGTTAGGGTTAGGGTTAGGGTTAGGGTTAGGGTTAGGGTTAGGGTTAGGGTTAGGGTTAGGGTTAGGGTTAGGGTTAGGGTTAGGGTTAGGGTTAGGGTTAGGGTTAGGGTTAGGGTTAGGGTTAGGGTTAGGGTTAGGGTTAGGGTTAGGGTTAGGGTTAGGGTTAGGGTTAGGGTTAGGGTTAGGGTTAGGGTTAGGGTTAGGGTTAGGGTTAGGGTTAGGGTTAGGGTTAGGGTTAGGGTTAGGGTTAGGGTTAGGGTTAGGGTTAGGGTTAGGGTTAGGGTTAGGGTTAGGGTTAGGGTTAGGGTTAGGGTTAGGGTTAGGGTTAGGGTTAGGGTTAGGGTTAGGGTTAGGGTTAGGGTTAGGGTTAGGGTTAGGGTTAGGGTTAGGGTTAGGGTTAGGGTTAGGGTTAGGGTTAGGGTTAGGGTTAGGGTTAGGGTTAGGGTTAGGGTTAGGGTTAGGGTTAGGGTTAGGGTTAGGGTTAGGGTTAGGGTTAGGGTTAGGGTTAGGGTTAGGGTTAGGGTTAGGGTTAGGGTTAGGGTTAGGGTTAGGGTTAGGGTTAGGGTTAGGGTTAGGGTTAGGGTTAGGGTTAGGGTTAGGGTTAGGGTTAGGGTTAGGGTTAGGGTTAGGGTTAGGGTTAGGGTTAGGGTTAGGGTTAGGGTTAGGGTTAGGGTTAGGGTTAGGGTTAGGGTTAGGGTTAGGGTTAGGGTTAGGGTTAGGGTTAGGGTTAGGGTTAGGGTTAGGGTTAGGGTTAGGGTTAGGGTTAGGGTTAGGGTTAGGGTTAGGGTTAGGGTTAGGGTTAGGGTTAGGGTTAGGGTTAGGGTTAGGGTTAGGGTTAGGGTTAGGGTTAGGGTTAGGGTTAGGGTTAGGGTTAGGGTTAGGGTTAGGGTTAGGGTTAGGGTTAGGGTTAGGGTTAGGGTTAGGGTTAGGGTTAGGGTTAGGGTTAGGGTTAGGGTTAGGGTTAGGGTTAGGGTTAGGGTTAGGGTTAGGGTTAGGGTTAGGGTTAGGGTTAGGGTTAGGGTTAGGGTTAGGGTTAGGGTTAGGGTTAGGGTTAGGGTTAGGGTTAGGGTTAGGGTTAGGGTTAGGGTTAGGGTTAGGGTTAGGGTTAGGGTTAGGGTTAGGGTTAGGGTTAGGGTTAGGGTTAGGGTTAGGGTTAGGGTTAGGGTTAGGGTTAGGGTTAGGGTTAGGGTTAGGGTTAGGGTTAGGGTTAGGGTTAGGGTTAGGGTTAGGGTTAGGGTTAGGGTTAGGGTTAGGGTTAGGGTTAGGGTTAGGGTTAGGGTTAGGGTTAGGGTTAGGGTTAGGGTTAGGGTTAGGGTTAGGGTTAGGGTTAGGGTTAGGGTTAGGGTTAGGGTTAGGGTTAGGGTTAGGGTTAGGGTTAGGGTTAGGGTTAGGGTTAGGGTTAGGGTTAGGGTTAGGGTTAGGGTTAGGGTTAGGGTTAGGGTTAGGGTTAGGGTTAGGGTTAGGGTTAGGGTTAGGGTTAGGGTTAGGGTTAGGGTTAGGGTTAGGGTTAGGGTTAGGGTTAGGGTTAGGGTTAGGGTTAGGGTTAGGGTTAGGGTTAGGGTTAGGGTTAGGGTTAGGGTTAGGGTTAGGGTTAGGGTTAGGGTTAGGGTTAGGGTTAGGGTTAGGGTTAGGGTTAGGGTTAGGGTTAGGGTTAGGGTTAGGGTTAGGGTTAGGGTTAGGGTTAGGGTTAGGGTTAGGGTTAGGGTTAGGGTTAGGGTTAGGGTTAGGGTTAGGGTTAGGGTTAGGGTTAGGGTTAGGGTTAGGGTTAGGGTTAGGGTTAGGGTTAGGGTTAGGGTTAGGGTTAGGGTTAGGGTTAGGGTTAGGGTTAGGGTTAGGGTTAGGGTTAGGGTTAGGGTTAGGGTTAGGGTTAGGGTTAGGGTTAGGGTTAGGGTTAGGGTTAGGGTTAGGGTTAGGGTTAGGGTTAGGGTTAGGGTTAGGGTTAGGGTTAGGGTTAGGGTTAGGGTTAGGGTTAGGGTTAGGGTTAGGGTTAGGGTTAGGGTTAGGGTTAGGGTTAGGGTTAGGGTTAGGGTTAGGGTTAGGGTTAGGGTTAGGGTTAGGGTTAGGGTTAGGGTTAGGGTTAGGGTTAGGGTTAGGGTTAGGGTTAGGGTTAGGGTTAGGGTTAGGGTTAGGGTTAGGGTTAGGGTTAGGGTTAGGGTTAGGGTTAGGGTTAGGGTTAGGGTTAGGGTTAGGGTTAGGGTTAGGGTTAGGGTTAGGGTTAGGGTTAGGGTTAGGGTTAGGGTTAGGGTTAGGGTTAGGGTTAGGGTTAGGGTTAGGGTTAGGGTTAGGGTTAGGGTTAGGGTTAGGGTTAGGGTTAGGGTTAGGGTTAGGGTTAGGGTTAGGGTTAGGGTTAGGGTTAGGGTTAGGGTTAGGGTTAGGGTTAGGGTTAGGGTTAGGGTTAGGGTTAGGGTTAGGGTTAGGGTTAGGGTTAGGGTTAGGGTTAGGGTTAGGGTTAGGGTTAGGGTTAGGGTTAGGGTTAGGGTTAGGGTTAGGGTTAGGGTTAGGGTTAGGGTTAGGGTTAGGGTTAGGGTTAGGGTTAGGGTTAGGGTTAGGGTTAGGGTTAGGGTTAGGGTTAGGGTTAGGGTTAGGGTTAGGGTTAGGGTTAGGGTTAGGGTTAGGGTTAGGGTTAGGGTTAGGGTTAGGGTTAGGGTTAGGGTTAGGGTTAGGGTTAGGGTTAGGGTTAGGGTTAGGGTTAGGGTTAGGGTTAGGGTTAGGGTTAGGGTTAGGGTTAGGGTTAGGGTTAGGGTTAGGGTTAGGGTTAGGGTTAGGGTTAGGGTTAGGGTTAGGGTTAGGGTTAGGGTTAGGGTTAGGGTTAGGGTTAGGGTTAGGGTTAGGGTTAGGGTTAGGGTTAGGGTTAGGGTTAGGGTTAGGGTTAGGGTTAGGGTTAGGGTTAGGGTTAGGGTTAGGGTTAGGGTTAGGGTTAGGGTTAGGGTTAGGGTTAGGGTTAGGGTTAGGGTTAGGGTTAGGGTTAGGGTTAGGGTTAGGGTTAGGGTTAGGGTTAGGGTTAGGGTTAGGGTTAGGGTTAGGGTTAGGGTTAGGGTTAGGGTTAGGGTTAGGGTTAGGGTTAGGGTTAGGGTTAGGGTTAGGGTTAGGGTTAGGGTTAGGGTTAGGGTTAGGGTTAGGGTTAGGGTTAGGGTTAGGGTTAGGGTTAGGGTTAGGGTTAGGGTTAGGGTTAGGGTTAGGGTTAGGGTTAGGGTTAGGGTTAGGGTTAGGGTTAGGGTTAGGGTTAGGGTTAGGGTTAGGGTTAGGGTTAGGGTTAGGGTTAGGGTTAGGGTTAGGGTTAGGGTTAGGGTTAGGGTTAGGGTTAGGGTTAGGGTTAGGGTTAGGGTTAGGGTTAGGGTTAGGGTTAGGGTTAGGGTTAGGGTTAGGGTTAGGGTTAGGGTTAGGGTTAGGGTTAGGGTTAGGGTTAGGGTTAGGGTTAGGGTTAGGGTTAGGGTTAGGGTTAGGGTTAGGGTTAGGGTTAGGGTTAGGGTTAGGGTTAGGGTTAGGGTTAGGGTTAGGGTTAGGGTTAGGGTTAGGGTTAGGGTTAGGGTTAGGGTTAGGGTTAGGGTTAGGGTTAGGGTTAGGGTTAGGGTTAGGGTTAGGGTTAGGGTTAGGGTTAGGGTTAGGGTTAGGGTTAGGGTTAGGGTTAGGGTTAGGGTTAGGGTTAGGGTTAGGGTTAGGGTTAGGGTTAGGGTTAGGGTTAGGGTTAGGGTTAGGGTTAGGGTTAGGGTTAGGGTTAGGGTTAGGGTTAGGGTTAGGGTTAGGGTTAGGGTTAGGGTTAGGGTTAGGGTTAGGGTTAGGGTTAGGGTTAGGGTTAGGGTTAGGGTTAGGGTTAGGGTTAGGGTTAGGGTTAGGGTTAGGGTTAGGGTTAGGGTTAGGGTTAGGGTTAGGGTTAGGGTTAGGGTTAGGGTTAGGGTTAGGGTTAGGGTTAGGGTTAGGGTTAGGGTTAGGGTTAGGGTTAGGGTTAGGGTTAGGGTTAGGGTTAGGGTTAGGGTTAGGGTTAGGGTTAGGGTTAGGGTTAGGGTTAGGGTTAGGGTTAGGGTTAGGGTTAGGGTTAGGGTTAGGGTTAGGGTTAGGGTTAGGGTTAGGGTTAGGGTTAGGGTTAGGGTTAGGGTTAGGGTTAGGGTTAGGGTTAGGGTTAGGGTTAGGGTTAGGGTTAGGGTTAGGGTTAGGGTTAGGGTTAGGGTTAGGGTTAGGGTTAGGGTTAGGGTTAGGGTTAGGGTTAGGGTTAGGGTTAGGGTTAGGGTTAGGGTTAGGGTTAGGGTTAGGGTTAGGGTTAGGGTTAGGGTTAGGGTTAGGGTTAGGGTTAGGGTTAGGGTTAGGGTTAGGGTTAGGGTTAGGGTTAGGGTTAGGGTTAGGGTTAGGGTTAGGGTTAGGGTTAGGGTTAGGGTTAGGGTTAGGGTTAGGGTTAGGGTTAGGGTTAGGGTTAGGGTTAGGGTTAGGGTTAGGGTTAGGGTTAGGGTTAGGGTTAGGGTTAGGGTTAGGGTTAGGGTTAGGGTTAGGGTTAGGGTTAGGGTTAGGGTTAGGGTTAGGGTTAGGGTTAGGGTTAGGGTTAGGGTTAGGGTTAGGGTTAGGGTTAGGGTTAGGGTTAGGGTTAGGGTTAGGGTTAGGGTTAGGGTTAGGGTTAGGGTTAGGGTTAGGGTTAGGGTTAGGGTTAGGGTTAGGGTTAGGGTTAGGGTTAGGGTTAGGGTTAGGGTTAGGGTTAGGGTTAGGGTTAGGGTTAGGGTTAGGGTTAGGGTTAGGGTTAGGGTTAGGGTTAGGGTTAGGGTTAGGGTTAGGGTTAGGGTTAGGGTTAGGGTTAGGGTTAGGGTTAGGGTTAGGGTTAGGGTTAGGGTTAGGGTTAGGGTTAGGGTTAGGGTTAGGGTTAGGGTTAGGGTTAGGGTTAGGGTTAGGGTTAGGGTTAGGGTTAGGGTTAGGGTTAGGGTTAGGGTTAGGGTTAGGGTTAGGGTTAGGGTTAGGGTTAGGGTTAGGGTTAGGGTTAGGGTTAGGGTTAGGGTTAGGGTTAGGGTTAGGGTTAGGGTTAGGGTTAGGGTTAGGGTTAGGGTTAGGGTTAGGGTTAGGGTTAGGGTTAGGGTTAGGGTTAGGGTTAGGGTTAGGGTTAGGGTTAGGGTTAGGGTTAGGGTTAGGGTTAGGGTTAGGGTTAGGGTTAGGGTTAGGGTTAGGGTTAGGGTTAGGGTTAGGGTTAGGGTTAGGGTTAGGGTTAGGGTTAGGGTTAGGGTTAGGGTTAGGGTTAGGGTTAGGGTTAGGGTTAGGGTTAGGGTTAGGGTTAGGGTTAGGGTTAGGGTTAGGGTTAGGGTTAGGGTTAGGGTTAGGGTTAGGGTTAGGGTTAGGGTTAGGGTTAGGGTTAGGGTTAGGGTTAGGGTTAGGGTTAGGGTTAGGGTTAGGGTTAGGGTTAGGGTTAGGGTTAGGGTTAGGGTTAGGGTTAGGGTTAGGGTTAGGGTTAGGGTTAGGGTTAGGGTTAGGGTTAGGGTTAGGGTTAGGGTTAGGGTTAGGGTTAGGGTTAGGGTTAGGGTTAGGGTTAGGGTTAGGGTTAGGGTTAGGGTTAGGGTTAGGGTTAGGGTTAGGGTTAGGGTTAGGGTTAGGGTTAGGGTTAGGGTTAGGGTTAGGGTTAGGGTTAGGGTTAGGGTTAGGGTTAGGGTTAGGGTTAGGGTTAGGGTTAGGGTTAGGGTTAGGGTTAGGGTTAGGGTTAGGGTTAGGGTTAGGGTTAGGGTTAGGGTTAGGGTTAGGGTTAGGGTTAGGGTTAGGGTTAGGGTTAGGGTTAGGGTTAGGGTTAGGGTTAGGGTTAGGGTTAGGGTTAGGGTTAGGGTTAGGGTTAGGGTTAGGGTTAGGGTTAGGGTTAGGGTTAGGGTTAGGGTTAGGGTTAGGGTTAGGGTTAGGGTTAGGGTTAGGGTTAGGGTTAGGGTTAGGGTTAGGGTTAGGGTTAGGGTTAGGGTTAGGGTTAGGGTTAGGGTTAGGGTTAGGGTTAGGGTTAGGGTTAGGGTTAGGGTTAGGGTTAGGGTTAGGGTTAGGGTTAGGGTTAGGGTTAGGGTTAGGGTTAGGGTTAGGGTTAGGGTTAGGGTTAGGGTTAGGGTTAGGGTTAGGGTTAGGGTTAGGGTTAGGGTTAGGGTTAGGGTTAGGGTTAGGGTTAGGGTTAGGGTTAGGGTTAGGGTTAGGGTTAGGGTTAGGGTTAGGGTTAGGGTTAGGGTTAGGGTTAGGGTTAGGGTTAGGGTTAGGGTTAGGGTTAGGGTTAGGGTTAGGGTTAGGGTTAGGGTTAGGGTTAGGGTTAGGGTTAGGGTTAGGGTTAGGGTTAGGGTTAGGGTTAGGGTTAGGGTTAGGGTTAGGGTTAGGGTTAGGGTTAGGGTTAGGGTTAGGGTTAGGGTTAGGGTTAGGGTTAGGGTTAGGGTTAGGGTTAGGGTTAGGGTTAGGGTTAGGGTTAGGGTTAGGGTTAGGGTTAGGGTTAGGGTTAGGGTTAGGGTTAGGGTTAGGGTTAGGGTTAGGGTTAGGGTTAGGGTTAGGGTTAGGGTTAGGGTTAGGGTTAGGGTTAGGGTTAGGGTTAGGGTTAGGGTTAGGGTTAGGGTTAGGGTTAGGGTTAGGGTTAGGGTTAGGGTTAGGGTTAGGGTTAGGGTTAGGGTTAGGGTTAGGGTTAGGGTTAGGGTTAGGGTTAGGGTTAGGGTTAGGGTTAGGGTTAGGGTTAGGGTTAGGGTTAGGGTTAGGGTTAGGGTTAGGGTTAGGGTTAGGGTTAGGGTTAGGGTTAGGGTTAGGGTTAGGGTTAGGGTTAGGGTTAGGGTTAGGGTTAGGGTTAGGGTTAGGGTTAGGGTTAGGGTTAGGGTTAGGGTTAGGGTTAGGGTTAGGGTTAGGGTTAGGGTTAGGGTTAGGGTTAGGGTTAGGGTTAGGGTTAGGGTTAGGGTTAGGGTTAGGGTTAGGGTTAGGGTTAGGGTTAGGGTTAGGGTTAGGGTTAGGGTTAGGGTTAGGGTTAGGGTTAGGGTTAGGGTTAGGGTTAGGGTTAGGGTTAGGGTTAGGGTTAGGGTTAGGGTTAGGGTTAGGGTTAGGGTTAGGGTTAGGGTTAGGGTTAGGGTTAGGGTTAGGGTTAGGGTTAGGGTTAGGGTTAGGGTTAGGGTTAGGGTTAGGGTTAGGGTTAGGGTTAGGGTTAGGGTTAGGGTTAGGGTTAGGGTTAGGGTTAGGGTTAGGGTTAGGGTTAGGGTTAGGGTTAGGGTTAGGGTTAGGGTTAGGGTTAGGGTTAGGGTTAGGGTTAGGGTTAGGGTTAGGGTTAGGGTTAGGGTTAGGGTTAGGGTTAGGGTTAGGGTTAGGGTTAGGGTTAGGGTTAGGGTTAGGGTTAGGGTTAGGGTTAGGGTTAGGGTTAGGGTTAGGGTTAGGGTTAGGGTTAGGGTTAGGGTTAGGGTTAGGGTTAGGGTTAGGGTTAGGGTTAGGGTTAGGGTTAGGGTTAGGGTTAGGGTTAGGGTTAGGGTTAGGGTTAGGGTTAGGGTTAGGGTTAGGGTTAGGGTTAGGGTTAGGGTTAGGGTTAGGGTTAGGGTTAGGGTTAGGGTTAGGGTTAGGGTTAGGGTTAGGGTTAGGGTTAGGGTTAGGGTTAGGGTTAGGGTTAGGGTTAGGGTTAGGGTTAGGGTTAGGGTTAGGGTTAGGGTTAGGGTTAGGGTTAGGGTTAGGGTTAGGGTTAGGGTTAGGGTTAGGGTTAGGGTTAGGGTTAGGGTTAGGGTTAGGGTTAGGGTTAGGGTTAGGGTTAGGGTTAGGGTTAGGGTTAGGGTTAGGGTTAGGGTTAGGGTTAGGGTTAGGGTTAGGGTTAGGGTTAGGGTTAGGGTTAGGGTTAGGGTTAGGGTTAGGGTTAGGGTTAGGGTTAGGGTTAGGGTTAGGGTTAGGGTTAGGGTTAGGGTTAGGGTTAGGGTTAGGGTTAGGGTTAGGGTTAGGGTTAGGGTTAGGGTTAGGGTTAGGGTTAGGGTTAGGGTTAGGGTTAGGGTTAGGGTTAGGGTTAGGGTTAGGGTTAGGGTTAGGGTTAGGGTTAGGGTTAGGGTTAGGGTTAGGGTTAGGGTTAGGGTTAGGGTTAGGGTTAGGGTTAGGGTTAGGGTTAGGGTTAGGGTTAGGGTTAGGGTTAGGGTTAGGGTTAGGGTTAGGGTTAGGGTTAGGGTTAGGGTTAGGGTTAGGGTTAGGGTTAGGGTTAGGGTTAGGGTTAGGGTTAGGGTTAGGGTTAGGGTTAGGGTTAGGGTTAGGGTTAGGGTTAGGGTTAGGGTTAGGGTTAGGGTTAGGGTTAGGGTTAGGGTTAGGGTTAGGGTTAGGGTTAGGGTTAGGGTTAGGGTTAGGGTTAGGGTTAGGGTTAGGGTTAGGGTTAGGGTTAGGGTTAGGGTTAGGGTTAGGGTTAGGGTTAGGGTTAGGGTTAGGGTTAGGGTTAGGGTTAGGGTTAGGGTTAGGGTTAGGGTTAGGGTTAGGGTTAGGGTTAGGGTTAGGGTTAGGGTTAGGGTTAGGGTTAGGGTTAGGGTTAGGGTTAGGGTTAGGGTTAGGGTTAGGGTTAGGGTTAGGGTTAGGGTTAGGGTTAGGGTTAGGGTTAGGGTTAGGGTTAGGGTTAGGGTTAGGGTTAGGGTTAGGGTTAGGGTTAGGGTTAGGGTTAGGGTTAGGGTTAGGGTTAGGGTTAGGGTTAGGGTTAGGGTTAGGGTTAGGGTTAGGGTTAGGGTTAGGGTTAGGGTTAGGGTTAGGGTTAGGGTTAGGGTTAGGGTTAGGGTTAGGGTTAGGGTTAGGGTTAGGGTTAGGGTTAGGGTTAGGGTTAGGGTTAGGGTTAGGGTTAGGGTTAGGGTTAGGGTTAGGGTTAGGGTTAGGGTTAGGGTTAGGGTTAGGGTTAGGGTTAGGGTTAGGGTTAGGGTTAGGGTTAGGGTTAGGGTTAGGGTTAGGGTTAGGGTTAGGGTTAGGGTTAGGGTTAGGGTTAGGGTTAGGGTTAGGGTTAGGGTTAGGGTTAGGGTTAGGGTTAGGGTTAGGGTTAGGGTTAGGGTTAGGGTTAGGGTTAGGGTTAGGGTTAGGGTTAGGGTTAGGGTTAGGGTTAGGGTTAGGGTTAGGGTTAGGGTTAGGGTTAGGGTTAGGGTTAGGGTTAGGGTTAGGGTTAGGGTTAGGGTTAGGGTTAGGGTTAGGGTTAGGGTTAGGGTTAGGGTTAGGGTTAGGGTTAGGGTTAGGGTTAGGGTTAGGGTTAGGGTTAGGGTTAGGGTTAGGGTTAGGGTTAGGGTTAGGGTTAGGGTTAGGGTTAGGGTTAGGGTTAGGGTTAGGGTTAGGGTTAGGGTTAGGGTTAGGGTTAGGGTTAGGGTTAGGGTTAGGGTTAGGGTTAGGGTTAGGGTTAGGGTTAGGGTTAGGGTTAGGGTTAGGGTTAGGGTTAGGGTTAGGGTTAGGGTTAGGGTTAGGGTTAGGGTTAGGGTTAGGGTTAGGGTTAGGGTTAGGGTTAGGGTTAGGGTTAGGGTTAGGGTTAGGGTTAGGGTTAGGGTTAGGGTTAGGGTTAGGGTTAGGGTTAGGGTTAGGGTTAGGGTTAGGGTTAGGGTTAGGGTTAGGGTTAGGGTTAGGGTTAGGGTTAGGGTTAGGGTTAGGGTTAGGGTTAGGGTTAGGGTTAGGGTTAGGGTTAGGGTTAGGGTTAGGGTTAGGGTTAGGGTTAGGGTTAGGGTTAGGGTTAGGGTTAGGGTTAGGGTTAGGGTTAGGGTTAGGGTTAGGGTTAGGGTTAGGGTTAGGGTTAGGGTTAGGGTTAGGGTTAGGGTTAGGGTTAGGGTTAGGGTTAGGGTTAGGGTTAGGGTTAGGGTTAGGGTTAGGGTTAGGGTTAGGGTTAGGGTTAGGGTTAGGGTTAGGGTTAGGGTTAGGGTTAGGGTTAGGGTTAGGGTTAGGGTTAGGGTTAGGGTTAGGGTTAGGGTTAGGGTTAGGGTTAGGGTTAGGGTTAGGGTTAGGGTTAGGGTTAGGGTTAGGGTTAGGGTTAGGGTTAGGGTTAGGGTTAGGGTTAGGGTTAGGGTTAGGGTTAGGGTTAGGGTTAGGGTTAGGGTTAGGGTTAGGGTTAGGGTTAGGGTTAG
>NC_086005.1:29211429-29289170 GCF_030014385.1 Trichomycterus rosablanca | reverse complement strand
ACACACGCGAGACAGATCTAACCCTAACCCTAACCCTAACCCTAACCCTAACCCTAACCCTAACCCTAACCCTAACCCTAACCCTAACCCTAACCCTAACCCTAACCCTAACCCTAACCCTAACCCTAACCCTAACCCTAACCCTAACCCTAACCCTAACCCTAACCCTAACCCTAACCCTAACCCTAACCCTAACCCTAACCCTAACCCTAACCCTAACCCTAACCCTAACCCTAACCCTAACCCTAACCCTAACCCTAACCCTAACCCTAACCCTAACCCTAACCCTAACCCTAACCCTAACCCTAACCCTAACCCTAACCCTAACCCTAACCCTAACCCTAACCCTAACCCTAACCCTAACCCTAACCCTAACCCTAACCCTAACCCTAACCCTAACCCTAACCCTAACCCTAACCCTAACCCTAACCCTAACCCTAACCCTAACCCTAACCCTAACCCTAACCCTAACCCTAACCCTAACCCTAACCCTAACCCTAACCCTAACCCTAACCCTAACCCTAACCCTAACCCTAACCCTAACCCTAACCCTAACCCTAACCCTAACCCTAACCCTAACCCTAACCCTAACCCTAACCCTAACCCTAACCCTAACCCTAACCCTAACCCTAACCCTAACCCTAACCCTAACCCTAACCCTAACCCTAACCCTAACCCTAACCCTAACCCTAACCCTAACCCTAACCCTAACCCTAACCCTAACCCTAACCCTAACCCTAACCCTAACCCTAACCCTAACCCTAACCCTAACCCTAACCCTAACCCTAACCCTAACCCTAACCCTAACCCTAACCCTAACCCTAACCCTAACCCTAACCCTAACCCTAACCCTAACCCTAACCCTAACCCTAACCCTAACCCTAACCCTAACCCTAACCCTAACCCTAACCCTAACCCTAACCCTAACCCTAACCCTAACCCTAACCCTAACCCTAACCCTAACCCTAACCCTAACCCTAACCCTAACCCTAACCCTAACCCTAACCCTAACCCTAACCCTAACCCTAACCCTAACCCTAACCCTAACCCTAACCCTAACCCTAACCCTAACCCTAACCCTAACCCTAACCCTAACCCTAACCCTAACCCTAACCCTAACCCTAACCCTAACCCTAACCCTAACCCTAACCCTAACCCTAACCCTAACCCTAACCCTAACCCTAACCCTAACCCTAACCCTAACCCTAACCCTAACCCTAACCCTAACCCTAACCCTAACCCTAACCCTAACCCTAACCCTAACCCTAACCCTAACCCTAACCCTAACCCTAACCCTAACCCTAACCCTAACCCTAACCCTAACCCTAACCCTAACCCTAACCCTAACCCTAACCCTAACCCTAACCCTAACCCTAACCCTAACCCTAACCCTAACCCTAACCCTAACCCTAACCCTAACCCTAACCCTAACCCTAACCCTAACCCTAACCCTAACCCTAACCCTAACCCTAACCCTAACCCTAACCCTAACCCTAACCCTAACCCTAACCCTAACCCTAACCCTAACCCTAACCCTAACCCTAACCCTAACCCTAACCCTAACCCTAACCCTAACCCTAACCCTAACCCTAACCCTAACCCTAACCCTAACCCTAACCCTAACCCTAACCCTAACCCTAACCCTAACCCTAACCCTAACCCTAACCCTAACCCTAACCCTAACCCTAACCCTAACCCTAACCCTAACCCTAACCCTAACCCTAACCCTAACCCTAACCCTAACCCTAACCCTAACCCTAACCCTAACCCTAACCCTAACCCTAACCCTAACCCTAACCCTAACCCTAACCCTAACCCTAACCCTAACCCTAACCCTAACCCTAACCCTAACCCTAACCCTAACCCTAACCCTAACCCTAACCCTAACCCTAACCCTAACCCTAACCCTAACCCTAACCCTAACCCTAACCCTAACCCTAACCCTAACCCTAACCCTAACCCTAACCCTAACCCTAACCCTAACCCTAACCCTAACCCTAACCCTAACCCTAACCCTAACCCTAACCCTAACCCTAACCCTAACCCTAACCCTAACCCTAACCCTAACCCTAACCCTAACCCTAACCCTAACCCTAACCCTAACCCTAACCCTAACCCTAACCCTAACCCTAACCCTAACCCTAACCCTAACCCTAACCCTAACCCTAACCCTAACCCTAACCCTAACCCTAACCCTAACCCTAACCCTAACCCTAACCCTAACCCTAACCCTAACCCTAACCCTAACCCTAACCCTAACCCTAACCCTAACCCTAACCCTAACCCTAACCCTAACCCTAACCCTAACCCTAACCCTAACCCTAACCCTAACCCTAACCCTAACCCTAACCCTAACCCTAACCCTAACCCTAACCCTAACCCTAACCCTAACCCTAACCCTAACCCTAACCCTAACCCTAACCCTAACCCTAACCCTAACCCTAACCCTAACCCTAACCCTAACCCTAACCCTAACCCTAACCCTAACCCTAACCCTAACCCTAACCCTAACCCTAACCCTAACCCTAACCCTAACCCTAACCCTAACCCTAACCCTAACCCTAACCCTAACCCTAACCCTAACCCTAACCCTAACCCTAACCCTAACCCTAACCCTAACCCTAACCCTAACCCTAACCCTAACCCTAACCCTAACCCTAACCCTAACCCTAACCCTAACCCTAACCCTAACCCTAACCCTAACCCTAACCCTAACCCTAACCCTAACCCTAACCCTAACCCTAACCCTAACCCTAACCCTAACCCTAACCCTAACCCTAACCCTAACCCTAACCCTAACCCTAACCCTAACCCTAACCCTAACCCTAACCCTAACCCTAACCCTAACCCTAACCCTAACCCTAACCCTAACCCTAACCCTAACCCTAACCCTAACCCTAACCCTAACCCTAACCCTAACCCTAACCCTAACCCTAACCCTAACCCTAACCCTAACCCTAACCCTAACCCTAACCCTAACCCTAACCCTAACCCTAACCCTAACCCTAACCCTAACCCTAACCCTAACCCTAACCCTAACCCTAACCCTAACCCTAACCCTAACCCTAACCCTAACCCTAACCCTAACCCTAACCCTAACCCTAACCCTAACCCTAACCCTAACCCTAACCCTAACCCTAACCCTAACCCTAACCCTAACCCTAACCCTAACCCTAACCCTAACCCTAACCCTAACCCTAACCCTAACCCTAACCCTAACCCTAACCCTAACCCTAACCCTAACCCTAACCCTAACCCTAACCCTAACCCTAACCCTAACCCTAACCCTAACCCTAACCCTAACCCTAACCCTAACCCTAACCCTAACCCTAACCCTAACCCTAACCCTAACCCTAACCCTAACCCTAACCCTAACCCTAACCCTAACCCTAACCCTAACCCTAACCCTAACCCTAACCCTAACCCTAACCCTAACCCTAACCCTAACCCTAACCCTAACCCTAACCCTAACCCTAACCCTAACCCTAACCCTAACCCTAACCCTAACCCTAACCCTAACCCTAACCCTAACCCTAACCCTAACCCTAACCCTAACCCTAACCCTAACCCTAACCCTAACCCTAACCCTAACCCTAACCCTAACCCTAACCCTAACCCTAACCCTAACCCTAACCCTAACCCTAACCCTAACCCTAACCCTAACCCTAACCCTAACCCTAACCCTAACCCTAACCCTAACCCTAACCCTAACCCTAACCCTAACCCTAACCCTAACCCTAACCCTAACCCTAACCCTAACCCTAACCCTAACCCTAACCCTAACCCTAACCCTAACCCTAACCCTAACCCTAACCCTAACCCTAACCCTAACCCTAACCCTAACCCTAACCCTAACCCTAACCCTAACCCTAACCCTAACCCTAACCCTAACCCTAACCCTAACCCTAACCCTAACCCTAACCCTAACCCTAACCCTAACCCTAACCCTAACCCTAACCCTAACCCTAACCCTAACCCTAACCCTAACCCTAACCCTAACCCTAACCCTAACCCTAACCCTAACCCTAACCCTAACCCTAACCCTAACCCTAACCCTAACCCTAACCCTAACCCTAACCCTAACCCTAACCCTAACCCTAACCCTAACCCTAACCCTAACCCTAACCCTAACCCTAACCCTAACCCTAACCCTAACCCTAACCCTAACCCTAACCCTAACCCTAACCCTAACCCTAACCCTAACCCTAACCCTAACCCTAACCCTAACCCTAACCCTAACCCTAACCCTAACCCTAACCCTAACCCTAACCCTAACCCTAACCCTAACCCTAACCCTAACCCTAACCCTAACCCTAACCCTAACCCTAACCCTAACCCTAACCCTAACCCTAACCCTAACCCTAACCCTAACCCTAACCCTAACCCTAACCCTAACCCTAACCCTAACCCTAACCCTAACCCTAACCCTAACCCTAACCCTAACCCTAACCCTAACCCTAACCCTAACCCTAACCCTAACCCTAACCCTAACCCTAACCCTAACCCTAACCCTAACCCTAACCCTAACCCTAACCCTAACCCTAACCCTAACCCTAACCCTAACCCTAACCCTAACCCTAACCCTAACCCTAACCCTAACCCTAACCCTAACCCTAACCCTAACCCTAACCCTAACCCTAACCCTAACCCTAACCCTAACCCTAACCCTAACCCTAACCCTAACCCTAACCCTAACCCTAACCCTAACCCTAACCCTAACCCTAACCCTAACCCTAACCCTAACCCTAACCCTAACCCTAACCCTAACCCTAACCCTAACCCTAACCCTAACCCTAACCCTAACCCTAACCCTAACCCTAACCCTAACCCTAACCCTAACCCTAACCCTAACCCTAACCCTAACCCTAACCCTAACCCTAACCCTAACCCTAACCCTAACCCTAACCCTAACCCTAACCCTAACCCTAACCCTAACCCTAACCCTAACCCTAACCCTAACCCTAACCCTAACCCTAACCCTAACCCTAACCCTAACCCTAACCCTAACCCTAACCCTAACCCTAACCCTAACCCTAACCCTAACCCTAACCCTAACCCTAACCCTAACCCTAACCCTAACCCTAACCCTAACCCTAACCCTAACCCTAACCCTAACCCTAACCCTAACCCTAACCCTAACCCTAACCCTAACCCTAACCCTAACCCTAACCCTAACCCTAACCCTAACCCTAACCCTAACCCTAACCCTAACCCTAACCCTAACCCTAACCCTAACCCTAACCCTAACCCTAACCCTAACCCTAACCCTAACCCTAACCCTAACCCTAACCCTAACCCTAACCCTAACCCTAACCCTAACCCTAACCCTAACCCTAACCCTAACCCTAACCCTAACCCTAACCCTAACCCTAACCCTAACCCTAACCCTAACCCTAACCCTAACCCTAACCCTAACCCTAACCCTAACCCTAACCCTAACCCTAACCCTAACCCTAACCCTAACCCTAACCCTAACCCTAACCCTAACCCTAACCCTAACCCTAACCCTAACCCTAACCCTAACCCTAACCCTAACCCTAACCCTAACCCTAACCCTAACCCTAACCCTAACCCTAACCCTAACCCTAACCCTAACCCTAACCCTAACCCTAACCCTAACCCTAACCCTAACCCTAACCCTAACCCTAACCCTAACCCTAACCCTAACCCTAACCCTAACCCTAACCCTAACCCTAACCCTAACCCTAACCCTAACCCTAACCCTAACCCTAACCCTAACCCTAACCCTAACCCTAACCCTAACCCTAACCCTAACCCTAACCCTAACCCTAACCCTAACCCTAACCCTAACCCTAACCCTAACCCTAACCCTAACCCTAACCCTAACCCTAACCCTAACCCTAACCCTAACCCTAACCCTAACCCTAACCCTAACCCTAACCCTAACCCTAACCCTAACCCTAACCCTAACCCTAACCCTAACCCTAACCCTAACCCTAACCCTAACCCTAACCCTAACCCTAACCCTAACCCTAACCCTAACCCTAACCCTAACCCTAACCCTAACCCTAACCCTAACCCTAACCCTAACCCTAACCCTAACCCTAACCCTAACCCTAACCCTAACCCTAACCCTAACCCTAACCCTAACCCTAACCCTAACCCTAACCCTAACCCTAACCCTAACCCTAACCCTAACCCTAACCCTAACCCTAACCCTAACCCTAACCCTAACCCTAACCCTAACCCTAACCCTAACCCTAACCCTAACCCTAACCCTAACCCTAACCCTAACCCTAACCCTAACCCTAACCCTAACCCTAACCCTAACCCTAACCCTAACCCTAACCCTAACCCTAACCCTAACCCTAACCCTAACCCTAACCCTAACCCTAACCCTAACCCTAACCCTAACCCTAACCCTAACCCTAACCCTAACCCTAACCCTAACCCTAACCCTAACCCTAACCCTAACCCTAACCCTAACCCTAACCCTAACCCTAACCCTAACCCTAACCCTAACCCTAACCCTAACCCTAACCCTAACCCTAACCCTAACCCTAACCCTAACCCTAACCCTAACCCTAACCCTAACCCTAACCCTAACCCTAACCCTAACCCTAACCCTAACCCTAACCCTAACCCGTTTCTACAGTTTTAAACATGTTTTCTGTACTTTAAGTACATACTTATGAAGTTAAATAAAGAAAAATTATTTTATAAATGTGTCTGTTTTTCTATAAACATTTGTAATTCATATTTAATATGTGCTTAACATGAAAACAAAGAACAAATCAATGGTTTTTTTCCATTGAGCTCAAGATAATGAGTACAATTATTGGGAAAAGCAGTTGGTATAACTAAAAAAAGAAAGTTTCATCGACTTGCCTTTTAGGTGTAATAACTTCATGTTTTAAGTTATGCTAACTCAAGTTTTCATTATACATTACTTCACTTTTTTAAGGCAACCGGTTTTCTCAAATTTTTTTAAGTAGATTGAACTTTTCCAGGCTTACAAGTGTAGAGGCCTAAAATGAGATGATGTTAGAAAATACCCTTGAGCACAACTCTATAGTGTTGTTTAGGTGATATACACACCTGCAGTCCTGCTTATACTCACTGAAACTTTGGATTTTCAAAAAAAAAATTCAAAAGCACCTACATTTTTGGGTTTTTTTATTATAATTTTAAGCATGGTAAAATATAATCATGGCATTTGGCTGTGTTTTTAGGATACTTTAAAAGGTTTTCTAGAACACTGAAGTAGAATTTTTGGGTTATCTTTTAAACTTTATGAATGAGAAGCCTTAGAAACTAGGCATGTCTTTCAGGCGAAAAATGCACAAAAATAGGCTGGACGGGTTCAACAAAACAAACTAGTACAACAGAAAAAACACTCATTCAAACAAAATTAGTCATGTCATTACACAAAATGGACACCTGAGTGCGCCATTGCCCTTAAAATTCACTGATATTCATATGCATCTCTGCACGCACACGCAGCTCTAATTCACATTTACATTTTATTAACTAGTATGTTTCTGTTTGCATACAATAATCGAAATCTTCATCACATATTATAATAAGTCAACAACCATTCACAGCACTCATTCAGAAAACCCTCACACATATTACATGTTTATCCATTCACTTCGTACATGTTATTATCAAATATAGTACACACATAGAAATACATTATCTACTATTATTGCTGACAAATCATTTATGTATTTATTTTAGGGGTTTTCTTCAAATCTTTCATGGATTTACATATATTGTTGTAAAGTGATCGCCGGCAGGGGGCAACCCCCCTGCCAGGGGGCGCACAGTCGAGCAGTAGACAGCAGAGCCGAGATTCGAACCCGGTAGGTTCACATCTCACAGCGCCACTGCACTAACTGTGGAAAAACCCGCTCAGCTATCTGTGCGCCCCAACCGAATCCTTTTATTTCACTATATTATAGTCATCATTACAAAAACTACCTTCTTATTTACGATGCACACTCAACCCACTCACACAATACAATCAAGCAAATCATTCATTACACGAAACTGACAAATAGATCAACAAATAATAATAATAAAACATAGAAGCTGATAAAAAGCATCAGCAATTTCTGCTTGTGTATTCAAAATAACATCTTGGGGTGGGGGGTTATTCCAGAAAGCAGGTTAAGTGATTAAACCGGGGAAGTTCACTCAGAATTAAGGAAAACTCCAGCTTTTCCGTTCCAGAAACCGAGATTAAACACAACCTGTGTCAGTTACTATAGCAACTTACGCTCTGAAGCTAACCTGCTCGCTGGCAGGTGAACTTAAACCTAACCCGGGGTTACTCTTAAACCTAACCCGGGGTTACTCACACTTCTCTCATGTAAACCCGGGGGGTCCTTTACTCCAGGATCCAGCGGATACAGACGCGCTAAGTATTCGAACACATCTTAGTTGGGAACGAGTCATTAAACTTAGATTCATCATTTCCCGATGGATTTATTCGCAAACCTTTCCGTTTTTATCACTCAGTCAGCTCGGGGACAGTGGGGACGGTTACCACAAGGGGCAGCTGCAACATTATTACTCACAATAATCACAATATTCATAAAAGGCTTGTTACAACATTAGTTACAACATTATGGATGCAATGTTATGGATTCATAGAAAATACCTTAACACACACACACACACACACACACACACACACACACACACACACACACACACACACACACACACACACAGTTTAGTAAGCTAAAATCATTTGTGCTTTAAATGTACTGTATATCATTTTATTGCTAGTAGTATTTTTACAGCCACATTAATCAGTGAAATCTGGAGTGAAATCCAGATGTGGATTTTATTCAAATCTTCTCTTTTATTATTTCAACAGCAGACAGAATATCCCTCCACATACAGGTAGTGACCATTATCTTCAAAAATTTACAAATGTCAAATAAAACAGTCGAACATTTCATACATGTTCTGCAACCTACTGTTCTCCATCTTATGCAGATGCTTTCATTAAGATGAAATGTGATGCTCCCCACATTACAAATATCGAAGACAAATAGTCAGGCTCTGTCCATGATCACTGAAAATAAAACAATGCAACAACTTCGTTTGCTTGTCCTTATTCTTTAGTGACAACATTTATATTTATACACCCTTAGCACCGACACCAATCTTAAATTCAAGCAACTGAATTTATAGCCTTGTCTGTTTTAGATGCTCCACCTGAGGATCACACTTTGCACTTTGTTTCTCCACATGGACCTTGTATAATACATTTTATTTACACACAACTTCAAAGAAAGAGACAAAAATAGCATGTTATGATCAAACATAGCTTAATGTCTTCGAAATATTTCACATATTTGGTAAGACATTTTTACTGTTCTAAGTTGAGCTTTGGAGGTGGATGGTCCCTCATTTCATTCGGAACTACCCATCACATTCTGTTAGAGGACAGTCACACACATTATCATGGTAGATCAAATGCTCTATGTTCAACATATCCTGTACCTCTGTAGGCCTCCCAGTATCATCCCACTCTGAGGCAACGGAGATTTTTTTTTTTTTTTTTGTATTAAAGAACATTATTTATATTTATTAGGATCTATAGGAACATTTACATCACTAACAATTGCAGGAGGCTCAAAACCACTCCACCAATCACTGGAGAGATGCCAATAAAAAGGGTTCAGACTGCACCAATGCACTTCTTAATATTACACAGTTTATGCACTACAGACTAATGATTTACATCTAATAAATATGCCTTGAACATAGACAGTTTTTGTGTTTCATTTTTATCTGCTGCCATGTGCATCTGATTACACTTGGATTACACCTACATTGAGTAAATGGAAAAAAAAGAGAAAAAAAAAAAACGTTTAAAATCGAGACAAATATTACAACTGACATATTAAACAATTTTACCCTATCCTTCTGCTAAATGTTTCATTATGGTTACGTTTTTTTTATTCATTTAAACTCATTAACTTTTTTTGCCATTTGCGAGGTCCTTTTTTTTACGGACGCTGCTGTATTTACTTTCACGTCTAAAACATTTTCAGGATCTGCACACGCAAACATTAAAAATAACACTTCTATTGGTGTCAAATATGACGGACTACTTTTTCTTTCATTCACATCCATGGTCAATCTATTTATCGCAACTCCATTGAGAATGCCTGTTTATAGTTAACCGTCAACGCGCTTCTGCTGGGTTCAATCTACTCAGACTTGAGTAATCGAACCCTGATCCGCTTTTGTGGATCCGAAAACTCTGGCTATGACATGGTGAGATAAGTCAACTCGCAGTTCAGGTTGAAGTTTGAAGTTTGTTAAACCCACTTTCTGGAATACCCCCCTGAGCTAATAATCATGGTATTTCAAAGTAAACTTGTTTCATTGCCTTTTTCTACAGCTGGTGAAAATGTACTTCGAGTGTCCAATATGTCCACTATAAAACTAGCAGGGTTAAACGCATTAACACATGAACTAGCAGACAACACGCAGCAAACATCCAACATAATACCCACAGCAACACTAATAAGGACGTTATAACGTGAGTTATGATGTTCTGATCCAACTACACTGAAACTTTGTGATTGACACGCTTCTTGCTGCTCTAAAAACAAGCTCTTTTGATTGGTCGGTAATTACGTCTATCTCCCCAGTAGTCCCGCCCCCTGCGCCCCTAAGCCCCGCCCCTGCAGCTACAGGTACAAATCAGTTTTGCAGCAGCTGACTGAGATATTTGTGGCAAAACTCGTGGCGGGCAGATTTGAAACTGTGCTGCAATGTTTTTATTCTCACATCGAAAATAAAAGTACACATTTATTTTTTTACAGGTACAAATCTTTATTACAGTTACAGATTTTATTTTTACAGTTACAAATTTATTTTTTACAGGTACAGATTTATTTTTTACAGGTACACATTTTTACAGATTTCGTTTTCACAGGTGCAAAACTTTTGCTACATATTTACCTCCATAGAGAAACCACCAAACTTCTCTCCTTTTCTGAGTATGAACTGCATATGAATAACCTACAGAGGGCAATTCTCAGACATACAAATATTGGTGAGGGCAAGTGTCTGAAAATAACACAATTGAAGCCACTTCATGAGTCGTTTATTTTTATTTGGTTTATATCAGCAGGTGGCAGCAAATCTTCTGTAATGTGAACCTGGACCAGCAGAAAGAACAAACTGGTTTCAGCTGAAAGATCACAGTGATTATGAATATTTCTCACCGAGCCGGTTCAGCAGGTCACTGTTTGTTCTAAATACTTCAGCCTGAACCATCAAACACTCCACAACAAACACCAACAAACAGCTACAATCCAAACTAAACATCAGTCAAAACATCTGAATGAACCCACGTTTAATTACAATAGTGGTATTAATGAGTAAATGTGAATTCAACGTCCTGTCAAATCTGCTAAAACACACAACAGTCCTAAACACGTCCAAACACCGCAGCCGAAGATTCAGCATGAGCAGCATCACTGTGACCTTGATCACTGTCAACTGTGAATTGTTATTTATAGCGAGTACAGTGAGCTTTTGCTTACTTCATTGAAAATATCCACATATTTCTGGAACAAGCAGCACAATCTGAAAACATGCATCACGCATCACACACACACACACACACACACACACACACACACACACACACACACACACACACACACACACAAGATTTAAGAGGACAATATTAAAACAAAAATAAATTCACAATCACATCAAAGCATACATTCAGCCTGTGTGTGTGTGTGTGTGTGTGTGTGTGTGTGTGTGTGTGTGTGTGTGTGTGTGTGTGTGTGTGTGTGTGTGTGTGTGTGTGTGTGTGTGTGTGTGTGTGTGTGTGTGTGTGTGTGTGTGTGTGTGTGTGTGTGTGTGTGTGTGTGATTACTGAATGCTTTTAAAAGATTTTGGCCACAGAGATAAATCAGCACTCTTTAAACAAATAGATAACATTACTGTGGAAACATCAGCTCTGCAACCAATCAGCCTTCCAAACACACACCCACCCACCCACGCAAGTATATGGACACCACTTCTGTCAAGTTTGTGTTGCACACAGACACATTGCTGTAATATTCATGCATGATTGCACTGAATATGTTGTATGATTGATTTAGAGTTGATTGCACATTAAAGGGATGCTGTGATTGGTTAATGAATATGCTAATTTGCTATTGGTTGAATTATGCAATATGTATGTAGTGGGTGGGACGTAGGGAAATGTTAGTAGAAATGGCGGAATAGTAATGTGATATGTAAATGTGCTGTTATTGAATAAATTACGCTTAAAATGCCCATAACTCGTCATCCTGAATCTCTTTCAAAACGAGAATTAAAACAATTGCTAGGTTTATAAAATCATCACGATACAATAATTAATGTCTGTAAGTTTTACATCGCTAACATACCCCCTGCGGGTAAATAAAATACCATTTTAAAGCTTAAAATGTCTTTTAGACTTTTTAGTATTTCTGTTTATTTTGTTTATGTTACCCTAAAACACAAAACATCGTAGTTCTAATCGAGAGCGCACGGTAAACAGCAGCACCGTGATCCAACCACACAGCAGTATAAAATAATAACTGCTGCTTACCTGATCTTCTCTTCTTTACATTGAGACCAAATTTATACGTGTGTTGTTCCATTAGGCATAAAATCCACTTTTTTGTATTCATATTTAACTGTCTTTATCCACCTTGTAATTAAAGAAACCATTATAGTAGGTTAATATATTCTCTCGGATTCGTGGTTAAAAGCTGAAACTGGTAATTGGTTAACTAAGCAATAATACCAGCAATAAAAACAAAACAGCAACTAACAGGAAAATATTAAGCTTTCTGTTTTTTATTAAAAATTTTATTTAAAACACAAAAAAAGAAAATATTGTACAGAACCACCCACCCACCCCCAAAAAAATATTAAGTGGATAAAACAGAAACAGTTAATATCAGCATTTAATAATGTTATTTAACATAGACGACACACATTAGTCAGGTCGACACCATGAAGGAAAGGAATTATTATGTGCATTAATACATAAAATACGAACTTCATTTCCTCAACAAACACAAATCCTTCATCTCCAAGACAAAAAGGTCTCGGTGCCAGGCTCGCTCAGAGCCGAATCTAATCCTCCATCTGGGAGTCTATCTTCAGGGTGTAACAGTGACAGTGTGCAGTGTTTACACCCTAACACTTCCACTCAACAGTCCAGTACCTGAACCTCTGAGCAAACATCACTGCTGCACTACGTGTTCAGACACATTTTTCTACAATCATTCAGCTACTAAATACCGTGGTGTTCCGGGTCATTTAGGCTGATTAGCTGGCCCTCCTAACCCAAATGCCCCCATCTCACTACCCAGAATTCATTGAAAAAAAGTTTGTTTATGTACAGAGCAGAATTATGCTGATCACTTTTACACCGAATCATTTTCATTATTTTTAATTGCTAAAGTTCTGAATAAAAGCACAAGAGTTCAGAGAGGCTCAGTTGAAAGGTTTCTATCCACCGTTCTCATCACTCCACTAGACCCCATCACCTCCCGATTGCCTTTACACGCTACACGATGGATCCGTCCCTGTTTTGGGCTGAAGTCATGACTGGCACTGCCCCCATGCGGCTGAGATTGGGCCCGGCCATCCTGCTGGCTGGGGGGACTGGAGTATGGCCTGGCAAGGGAACAGGGGCGTGGCTGGGTGGAGGGTCATACTCCTCTGAGGCAATCTTATTGTAATGGTTCTTGTACTCGTTCAAGTTTGAGGGCGACATGGATCCAAGAGACGAGCGCTGGCTTCCAACACTGGTAAAACTACGAGCTGTAGAGACTCGGCTCTTTGGAGCAGGAACGTCCTCTCTGTTGGGACAACAGAACAGTTGTGTGTTACAGTTAAAACAATACGGAGTATTTCTTTTTGTAATTTTTTTATTTCTTACATTTCTATTTTTTAATATATGTATAAACACTTTTTGGGTTCCTGAGCAAGTCCCTTAACCCAAAATTGATTGCACTGTGTCAGTCAGAACTATTAAGTGACTGTTATTTAAGACACAGCAGAATAAATATCTGCAGCCGTTTCCAGATCACAATTGTACATTCAGTGTACGAATGTTAATTCATTGTGCATAATAATGTAATTCCACAGTTCCACAGCACTGAGTGACACCGAGACCAAGAGTTTTAGATAACCAGCTAATGTTCACTGGTTATCTGTTTGAGTTTAGCTCATTCTCTGTCACAGTGTTTGATTATAATAAACTCAGTGTGGTTTTCAGTACTTACAGGTATTGGTGTTGAATTTAAACACAAAATGCTTAACACTCAACACTCATAACTGAGGGATGCTGGGGGGTTGGGTCTGGTAAGAGGGTGTGGGGGCTGCACTGGGTTAATCTGCTTTATTCCAGATACAATGAGACACAGAGACCATAAGGGGCCCAGTGGGGTACAATAGATGCAGGTTTGGGGTGAAGGGGGTGGGGTGCTGAGTGATTAGCACAGCACTTTACTTTGAACAGAGAAAATGCTGATAGAGAGCAGAGCTGCAGTTTGTGTACACTAATGTGATTGGCCGATAACAAATACATTACATGGACAGAAGTAATACTGCTGGCAGGTCGGGTTCATGGGTTCATGTGGTGTGTTTCTCCGCTTTAGCCTCAGATTCCTGTTCTTGGCTGACAGGAGAGAAACCTCATGCCTAACACACTTCTGAGATCCCTAACCTCTCTCATCAACTCGGCATTCTCACACACAAAACTGCTGCTTACTGGATGTTTTGTGTCACATTCTGTGTGAATATGTGTCTGCAGGACTGATACACTGTGCTGCTGCTAGCTCGGTGTGTATTTGTCAGTACCTGATTTCATAGCTGATCTCTTTCTCATACTTTTTTCGTTGGCGGTTACGGAAGCAGCAGAACAGGAGTAGTGCCAGGAGGAGCAGGAACAGCAAAACCCCAATTATTGATCCTGCAATCACGCCGGCCGTGTTCGGGGCTGTGGAGAGGAAGGGTTAGAGTTAGAGATCATCATTATCAGTCTGACAGGATTATTATTCCTATAAACACACAGCATGGTGCAGATCAGCAGATGTAAGTGATCAGGTGAAGAAAAGATTGATCAGGTCCAGACGAGAGCTAACAGATGTTTTAGTGTGTAGGTGCGACTCACGCTGGGTGATGCTGAGCTCTAACATGCACTGCTCGGCTCCAACTCGATTGGTAGCAGTGCAGCGGTAAGATCCTGATACCACAGCTGTTGCATTTTTTATCTTTACCGTACCAGCAGCCGGATCTGAACACACACACACACACACACACACACACACACACACACACACACACACACACACACACACACACACACTTATAACCAGCACATTAACTACACCGAACTGTGTGAGTGTGTGTATGATTGCTTTATTACATCGTCACCCGTCAAAGGCTGGGATAAATTAGGAAGTAATCAGTCAGTTCTTCAAGTTGTGTTGAGATCATGAAATATGGGAAGAGTAAGGGGAGCTACTGGAGACGTTCATGCTAATTATAATAGAAAGGTGGCATTACACACAGGGCACCACAGCTGGAATGCCAAGCAGGTCAGAGCTGTTTAGGTAGCACTTGGAGGACCTGCACAATATTAGGCATATGCTTTTCATGTGATCGGTGTGTGTGTGTGTGTGTGTGTGTGTAAGTAAAAGTTTGTTACCTAGTGCAGCATTAGCTGGGAGCAGTTTGTTTCCAGTAGTTTTTTCCCAGCTGTACTGAAGTGGACTGGTTCCATCAGTGGATTTACACCTCAGTGTCACCTCGTTCCCAACGTATTGAGTCCCTTCAATTGTACAGCGGGGCTTTGATGGCCTCACTGGTACACACACACACACACACACACACACACACACACACACACACACACACGTAGATCACAATTAGATCTTATACTGTGGTACAGCTTTACATTCATACCTTACCAAGCAACCAGATACATACTAACAAGTCACATCGCATCATGTGCCATGTGTGTGTGTGTGTGTGTGTGTGTGTGTGTGTGTGTGTGTGTGTGTGTTCAGTAGTTACCCATGACAGTGAGCAGGATCTTCTTGCTGCCCAGTCCTGGAACCTTCTTTACTTTACACTGGTACGTGCCGGTGTCAGATGCCTTTAGGCCAATAAGTGTGATGGAGGCGTCTCCGTTTTTTGGGTCAGGGGAGTTAAAGTGCACCCGGCCCTTCATTGGGGGATAATAATCCTCGTATGCTCGATCCCCAGAGTACAGGATTATCTACATGAGAACACACTGATGAATACAATGGTCTTTATAACTGCCCCCCCCCCCCCCCCCCCCCATTTGTTAACCAGATGTAAATTGTTTGGTACATCTTGAACCTCCTCCTTCCCGTCAGTGATTAAAGCTCAGACATTGTCTCAGTATCAGCTGAGTCCTCTCACAACACCTTCCTCCCTCATCACACCAGCACCCACATCAATGTCACGCCCAGTTTTGTATCTCCAATTCACCTCACTTACACGTCTTGTACTGTGGGAGGAAAGCCACACCTACACAGGAAGAACATGCCAAACTCCACACAAAAAAGGACCCGGACCGCTCCACCTGGGAATCGAACACAGGACCTTCTTACTCCCCACACACATACATGCTAAATGAGTACACTGTGTGTGTGTGTGTGTGTGGGAGTGCCCTGTATTTGTAATGCAAAGTCCATGCGAGTCATGTGATCAGCACTGTGGTAGAACAGCGTTACAGGTGTGTGTTGTTTCTGAGAACAGTCCTAACCAAACACCAGGACCTGCAGCTGCTTCAGTCCTGATCAACACTCCTCATTAGTAATGATTAATCCTGCTTCAGTTCTTTCACACCAAACCTTTTCAAAGGAGCTCACTTTCTGCTACAACAGAAGGTCCTTCCCCAAATTCTTACCACAAACTTGGACACACAAAAGTTTCTTAGCTGTCAGAATGCCAGACACTGAAATGTGCCTCACACACAGTGAACTGTGTATTATACTGCCTAGAGTGCTGTGCTTTAGACCACTTTAAACCATAAACACTAGCACATTACACTAAACACTAGCACATTAGCACACTAAACTAAAGACTGGATTATCTCTACCACACATTTGGTCACAAAGTATTTTTAATTTATTCTACAGAAGCTAAAAAGACTTTACAGCCGTCCAGGTTCATTAATGCTTAAACAATCACTGAAAATAAAACCAAATAATAAACATGAAAACGATTTGAAATATTAAAAACCAAATTACTCTTCAGTACAGAACCCTCATATTAACTTTTACTCAGGGAGAGGCTAACTGCTAATGCTAACACATTACAGTTATGGAAGGATTCTCTGTTTTATCAAATACACACACACACACACACACACACACACACACTCTCTCTCACCACTTTCTCCTCCCTCTGGTTGTCAGAAGGCTGTAGCGTCCACTCAATGTCGAGTGGTCCGGCATCCTCTGGTGCTAAAGTGAACCCACACTCCAACGTCACACTCTCACCACTCGCTTTCTCCACTGACGATTGTCCTGAGGAGGAAATCTGTAGTCCGTACACTGATCCTGTATACGCACACACACAGTTACAGTACATTAGCAGTGTAAGTGCACTCTTTAGGACCCTACACCATTTAGGATGATCCATCACTTAAGGTGTTCCACAGTTGAACTCAATGAGAAGCTGTGTTCAGGACAGAAAGTAAACACTACTACAGAACACACATAAATAACTGTACTTCAATCAGAACCCTAGAGCTCTGTTCAGGTTGGATTCATGTCGCATGGTCAGTGTTTCTGGGTGGTTCTGGACCCACTGCTTTACTTTATATGTAAAAACCCTTAAAATCAAGTTTTGATGCATTAGTTTAAACTGCTAATGCTCCTAAATCTTTTACACATGCAGCTTTACTCGCTGAGTTTCCACACATGAACACCTAATGTGTAACGGAGCCAGAGTTTCAGTTTCTAAACATTTTTGATTGTTGGTGTTTGGAATTATTTCACTTTACTTATTTAAAGCACATCTTAAATCCTCCATTGTTCAACTAATGTACTGCAGTCTGGCAGAGTTTCAGTTTAATATGTTCACAAGTATCACAACAATACAACACTGAAACTACAGCAACCTGAAAAACTAGTTTAACCTACACACACCCACACACACCCACACACACACAGTGAGAATTCATAATAATGTGATGAGTGTATCGATGATTATCAGTTTATCATCAGGTAACGTCAGACTTGTAACTCGTCCCTAATGACTCCGATCGTCAAAATCAACTCATGAACAATGATGTCTTGCATAAACCAAATTTTGTATGTGTTTTAACGTGTTGAAATGAATTCCCAGTTACTGCCCTACAGTTACTGCCCTACAGTTACTGTTACTGCTCACAATGCAGCACAAAAAAATCATTTAGAAAAAAACAGTTGAGTATTTTATGTTTTTATTATAATAATCAGACTTTAGAATGTAACTGTTCTGTACAGTGCTGAGCAGCAGATAAACACTGATCATCAGGACAAACAGTTTTCTAATCAATTTAATAAAAGACAAACAACAAAGAAATAAAAAGACTTTAGAATTTATGGATGTTTGCATTGGTTTCTGATGGTGTAAAGTTTGGTAAGAAGCAGTAAACACGTCCACATTCCCGTCGTATGTGTTTAACAGGAAGTTGGTTTATGGTCTGTTGAACAGTAAAAGGTTTGAAATGGCCCATTCTGATTGGCTGTGCTTTTGAAGGAAGTGAGACAGACCCACAGACAGGGCAGAACCAAATCTCTACACCTCTCTCACCCTTCTATAGTCCCTCAAAATCCCCCCCCCCCCGCCCGATCCCTGTCCCACCCCTAAACCCACAACCCTCTCTAATCTCCTTCCCATGACCTCTGACCCAGAAACAGACACCACGGACACACATTCTCCACCTCATCCCATCAACCCCTACTGTTCTGTTTATTGTTCACTCCCTCATTCCACCAGTCTCCACACCCACACCCACACCCACACCCACACCCACACACACACTTAATAATACCAACGGGATGAAATCAGAGCGTCTACGCTGCTGTAATCAGCTCCTCCGCTGTTATGAAGCAACTGTTCTGTGATGTGAAGCTTCATTTCCTCAATACACTTTATTTTACAATATAAAATCATAGACGGTAAAACTGTGCATCAACATCACGTCTCCTCCCATTAGTTTATTTTCTGTCCTTGCTAGCAGGTATGAGCTAGGTACATACCTGCAGCTTCAGCAACTCCAAGAATAAAGCTGTCATAAACACTAACATCAATAACACACACACACACACACACACACACACACAGACACACAGACACTCGCTCGTGCATACAAACACACACAGACTAGTGCATACACACACACACACACACACACACACACACACACACACACACACACACACACACACACAGACACTCGCTCGTGCATACAAACACACACAGACTAGTGCATACACACACACACACACACACACACACACACACACACACACACACACACACACACTCGCTCGTGCATACAAACACACACAGACTAGTGCATACACACACACATGCACACACACGCACGCACACACACGCACACACACGCACGCACACACACAGACTAGTGCACACACACACACACGCGCACACGCACACTAGTGCACTAGCGCACGCGCACACACACACACACAGACTAGTGCGCACACACACACACACACACACACACACACACACACACACACACAGACTCGTGCATACAGACACATATATGCGCACACACACACAATGTACCAATATTAAATATTTATCATATACAGCAGAGCCTTGAGTTACGAATCTAAAATATATATATATATATATAGTGAGCAAACATTTGGACAGCAGATGGTGTTTTATTTATATTTTGTAAAATTCTATATTAAAATGTCCCCAAAGAATGTGCAGAGGAAGCACAATGCTAAGAAAATAAAACAATCTATCACTATTAGTTGTTGTATAATTACTCCTGCCAGTAGGTGTCACTGTGTATCAGACAGAGGGGGCAGTGAGTGAGAGAGAAGAAGGAAATCAGATCAGTAAAGTATTCTTTCTTTAGTGCAGTTACACCTACAAAATACAACATTACTGAAATAAAGAAGGAAATAATAGAGAAATATGAGAGTTATTGTTGTTTCTGGTAGATAGAGTTTATATAAAAGAAGGAAATGTATTATGGTGTATGGTGCAGCACACGTACTGTACTGTAATGTGGTGTGTGTTTATGTACAGTACTACTGTGTATTGTTGTTTATTATTGTTTATTACAGTATTATCTATTCCATAATTTAAGTTTAAGGGAAATATACGTGTATTTAAGAGCATTTAAGACATTAGAGAGGTTAGGGGTAAGGGGAGGTTAGGGGTAAGGGGGGGTTAGGGGTAAGGGGAGGTTAGGGGTAAGGGGGGGTTAGGGGTAAGGGGAGGTTAGGGGTAAGGGGGGGTTAGGGGTAAGGGGAGGTTAGGGGTAAGGGGGGGTTAGGGGTAAGGGGAGGTTAGGGGTAAGGGGGGGTTAGGGGTAAGGGGAGGTTAGAGGTAAGGGGGTGTTAGGGGTAAGGGGAGGTTAGGGGTAAGGGGGTGTTAGGGGTAAGGGGAGGTTAGGGGTAAGGGGAGGTTAGGGGTAAGGGGGGGTTAGGGGTAAGGGGAGGTTAGGGGTAAGGGGGGGTTAGGGGTAAGGGGAGGTTAGGGGTAAGGGGGGGTTAGGGGTAAGGGGAGGTTAGGGGTAAGGGGGGGTTAGGGGTAAGGGGAGGTTAGGGGTAAGGGGGGGTTAGGGGTAAGGGGAGGTTAGGGGTAAGGGGAGGTTAGGGGTAAGGGGGGGTTAGGGGTAAGGGGAGGTTAGGGGTAAGGGGGGGTTTGGGAGGTCTGGCACGGATTAATTCTGTTTACATTATTTCTTATGGGGAAAAACAGGTTTAACTAACGAACATTCTGACTTAAGAACAGCGCTTCAGAACTAATTACATTCATAAGTCAAGGGTCGACTGTATTCTGTATCTGATTTAGTAAAAGGCAGTAACAAGAAGAATGTGTGATGTGTTTCATTCTCTTGAATCTTTTCGCTAAAAGTAGAAAAGATTTTGAATGTTTATAGAAACACATTTAGAGTTGAATGCTGTAACACGAATCCTCCGGCTCATCCAAACATGGAGTCTGACAGCACATTAAAGTTCTTATTAAACACCGTCTCTATGGAAAATGTTTTAATCAGGGAATAAAGCAGAAAAAATCTATCAAACTGTGTTACTGAGTAACAGAGATCTGACAAAGTGATTTTAATATCTGTAATGCTGCACAAACTCACACACACACACACACACACACACACACTCACACACACACACACACACACACACACACACACTCACACACACACACACACACACACTCACACACACACACACACTCACACTCACACACACACACACACACACACAAACACACTCACACACACACACACACACACACACACACACACACACACACACACACACTCACACACACAGAACAAAAACACACCACCTCAGTCACATTTCCTGAACCTATGTGGTCTCCTAGCAACAGTCTCCAGGCAGGGTATCAGGTAACAACAACACGGAATGAAAGCAACACACACACACAAACACACACACACACAAACAAACACACACACACACACACACACACACACACACACACACACACACTCACACACAAACACACACACTCACTCACACAAACACACACACACTCACACAAACACACACACACATACACACACAAACACACACATACACACACAAACACACTCACACACACACACATACACACACACATACACACACACACTCACTCACACAAACACACACACACTCACACACAAACAAACACACACAAACACACTCACACACATACACACACACTCACTCACACAAACACACACACAAACAACACAAACACACACAAACACACACACACAAACACACACAAACACACACACTCATACACACACACTCACTCACACAAACACACACACAAACACACACACACAAACACACACAAACACACACACACATACACACACACTCACTCACACAAACACACACACAAACACACACAAACACACACAAACACACACACACACACATACACACACAAACACACTCACACACAAACACACACACACATACACACACAAACACACTCACACACAAACACACACACTCACTCACAAACACACACACACTCACACACAAACAAACACACACACACATACACACACACAAACACATACACACACAAACACACACATACTCACACAAACACACTCACACACAAACACACACACTCACTCACACAAACACACACACACTCACACACAAACAAACACACACACACATACACACACACATACACACAAACACACACACACTCACACACAAACAAACACACACACACAAACACACACACACATACACACAAACACACACACAAACACACACACACATACTCACATACACACTCACACACAAACACACACACTCACTCACAAACACAAACACACACACACTCACACACAAACAAACACACACACATACTCACACAAACACACTCACACACAAACACACACACAAACAAACACACACACACACTCACACAAACACACACACCCCCGCCCCACACACACGCTCACACAAACACACACTCACTCACACAAACACACACACACACTCACACAAACACACACACAAACACACACACTCACTCACACAAACACACACACACTCACACAAACACACACACACTCACACAAACACTCACTCACACAAACACACACACACTCACACAAACACACATTCACACAAACACACACACTCACACAAACACACACACACACCCCCGCCCCACACACACACTCACACAAACACACACACACACTCACACACAAACACACACTCACACTCACACACACACACACACTTCACTTTAAAAGAAGCTACAGGTGCGTAATTAAGAATGAATATTTACCCCCCACATGCACTATGACAGGACTGAGGGTAGAAACAGGGAACCTCTAATGAACTGAAACAAATGAAGCTCTTTTTCGCTCTCAGTAACTGATGAAGGAAACAAGAAATTCAGTCGTTTAATAATGAAGCTCGTAGATCTGTATCAATAATAGTGGTTCTATAAGTGATTCTCAAACATTTTATTCCAACAGGAGCCAAAATACTGTAGAATATAAAATAAAACAACCTCAGATCAGATTCCTTACATTGCTTAATAATATTATGCACTGTAGAGGGGGAAATATGCTCATCCCTTCCAATCTTTCCTTTAGGAACATCATTTTTAATTGTTTTTTATTATCAATATTTTTCTCAAACTGGAGATCCTCTGTTCATCTTTGATTTTCAAACGTAACATAAAATATTTTGGGTTTAAACTATCTGCAATCAAATAAAAGTCAAAGGAAATGTCAGAAACCCTGGATTTTTTATTTGCATTTTATCCATGTTGTATGTTACATGTACATTTTCTGCTTTGGGTTTTAGATCCAGTGTATAGAAATGTTGATGAGTTATATGAGGTGTGTGTGTGTGTGTGTGTGTGTGTGTGTGTGTGTGTGTGTGTGCGGTGGTGTTTACCCACAGCTGATAGTAGTGTTTATTTAAACTAGTTTCAGTGTTTCTGATACTGAAGGACGAGTTTCAGTAAAAGCAGTTTCACTCTGAACTCACATCACATTAATCATGTGTTCATATATATTTCATAACCACTTCATCATGATCAAGGTTGCTGTAGGTCAAAAGCCTCCCTCCAAAAAACAGACCTAACACTACAAAGTCTGTTAAAAGCTCAAATAAAACCAGGCCGGATCACTCAGGTGGGTGAAACCACGACGATCTGAGGAACCCACGCAGACATGGTGATAAATACAGAGGGAAGGATCGAACCCAGTTTCATAGGAGCGGGTGGGTGTGCCACACACCTCTCACATGAGTCAGATTAAATATAAATCATTTTATATCCTTACAAATTAATACACACTAATAAACTACTAACGTTATTATAGTGTGTGTGTGTGTGTGTGTGTGTTCCTCCTTTGCTCAAGTTTATTATTTACAGAACATCAAGAACTTACACACACACACACACACACACACACACACACACACACACACACACACACGATATATTATTAAACACTACTACACACTATTAAATAATATTAAACACCACGACACTTACCACTTACACACACAATGGTACACTGTTAAACTCATTTATACTACAAAGTTAGTAGCTGAACTCCACTGAGTTAAACTCACGGTGTTAAATGCTAAATTAAAACTTTAAAAGATAAAACAATAAATAAAGATAAAATAATAAAGATGTAAAGTTTATGTACCTGACAGGAGTAAAATCACTATCAGTGACGTCATCGCTGAGCTGCTCGGTGGATTCATGTCGGTTTTTAATCTCCCGATCACACAACAAAAATAATTAAATTCCACACTCCGATTATTAAAGTTAATATATTATTATTAACAAACTTTATAATGAAACATGAGGATAAAATAAATAAATGAACTTTGTAAAATCCTCTCAGAGTTCCTCGCGCCGCTCTGAGCTCGCGCTCTTGTGCTCGCGCTCTGTCCTCGCGCTGCGCTCGCTCACCCAGCAGGTGCATTCAGGCTCGAGGATGGAATGTGGCGACGTCACTTCCTGGGCGAAGCAAAACAACAGGACTGTTCCGCCCCCTTCAGGCTGTATAGAGCATTACACAATTCTACATAAATTCTACTTATATCTATTACATTACTGATCACTTAGTGAATATTAACAGAACTATTCTAATATTTACATTATTCAACCCAAAAAGGACGAGGTTTTACATTTTCCTCCTGGTCCTTTTGATTTTAAAAAGATAAATTATGAAGTGATTTCTAAATTATTATTACAGGAAAAATGATCTTTTATCTGTTTATGCATTTTCCCTCAGTTACCGGCCTTTACTGCTGCAGACCTTCCACTCCTGACCCAGGAGGGTTCACCCACCGCTGCACCACCCGAGAGTCCCACAATCCTCTAACACAGGAGAGAATTTAGAAATAAAACTTATCTGAAGAATCTGAGTGACGGGCACTGTCAGTAATTCTCTGGCAAAATAGAAAAAAATTCTATCAGTATCTGAATTATTTGTTTGTACTTATTAACTTCAGATTTATTTATTCAGAACAGAAAAGATTTATCATGTTTCAGCACTGCATGAATGAATGAATGATGTTACAGGTTTCACAGACCAAACTTTATTTGAAAGTTAAATAAAACAGGGTAAATTTACTAAATGTTATAAACATGTGTAAATAATAAAACATTAAACAATGCACTGAGTACACACACACACACACACACACACACACTGAGATTTGAGTAAATGTTAGGATGAGGTGAGAATAACGCTGTGTTTAGTTTGGAGTGCAGGTTGTAATGCAGTATTATTAGTATTAGTATTATTATTATTATTCTCTTTCTTTAATCATACAGCGTACATCATCACTGCAATATAAAGTTTAATCCAACATAACAGAGAGCTGGGGCTGTATTGTCCACCATTAACACTGCAATTATAAATGATGTTCTGGCACATTAGTAAACACAACAATGCATTTATCTTGTGTAGCTGGAGATGTGTTTGTGTTTGATTGTTTAAACTGTTTAATGTCAAATCTGTTATAAAATAAATCAGAAATTATTAACCTGAATATATAGAGAACTGGGAAAACAAACAGTTTAACATGTTTAAACCAAAAAGAGTTAAGACTGAAATGATTAATACATATAATAAACTTGTTTATTACATTAGATACACTAAAGACTAATATTAATTATAATTCTTTATATTACTTATGATTAGAATAATGAATATTTGGAGAAAATGAAAATGTAAAGGAGTGAGGAGCTCCTCCTGTAATAATACAGTGTGTGTAATATGGAGCCTGTAGTGTTGTGTTGTAATTCACTCTGATCACTTCACAATAATGAGCTCAGCCGTGAGGGGGGTCAGAGCTTTAGTCTACATTAGAATGTATGATTTAGGGTTAAATGTGATTTACACTCTGAACAGTGAACAGATGCAGCTCATTTCCACAGCACAGCACTACAGTGACTGGTGGATTAGGACAGGTGAATGAATGTGGGTGGAGCTTAAATGCTAAATTAAATTAGTTAAAAATAAAAAGGTGCTTACAGGTAAAAACACTGTTCACATGCAGGTTGCAGGTACATGTTTACAAAGTGAAATAATGAGTTAAAGCATTACGGTGAGGCACCAGGAGTGAAAGCTGATGGTTTGATCTTTAGTGAGTAGATTTTGGACGGAGGTAGCAGGTGGTTTAGGTTTAAGTTTAGTGTTATTTATGTGGATGAAGGTTAAAGGTAATTCACAGTGATCGAGTAATTAAGGATTTAGGCATTAAGGTTTTGATCTTATGGCTGAATTTATTTGGCACATGTGGTCAGACAGCAAGTGACCGGGCTCTTTAACCCTTACATAACCCTAACACTAGTGGTAAGGTCTAAGAGTTGGGGCTTTAGATCCTCATGGTTTGGACTACTTACTGATTCTGATGAAGGGATTATGATTTAGTGGTTAGATACTGTTAGATTTGTGTTTGAGCTGATCATTTGGACGAGGCCACAAAGTGATTGGATTATTGGTTAGGAGCTCGAGCTCTCCAAGCTTTGCTATGACAAGGTGATTAGGGTCCTTAATTCTGGCCAGTAAATTCAGAACTGGTCCTGGATCCTGTTACACACTGAAGGAATGTGAGGACCCCTGATTTAAAGGCTCAGATCCTAGGTAATAGATTTTACTTGTGTAGTGCTTGATTTTAATGAGAACATGTGGATGGAGGTTCAGGTGATCGAGCAGCTCATGCCCCTCTAGATTTGCTTTGATCAGGTGATCAGGGGTAAGGCCTTCGTGATTAAGGGTTAGTGGTTATTCTCTACAGGAGTTTGGACTAATTAAAGGCGTTTGGATGGAGGCACTAAGTGATTGGGCAGCTCAGCTGGGAGCTCGTGCCCCTCAAGCTTGATTTTAATGAGGTGATTGGCCAAAGCAAACTCTTCATCATCAAGAAAACCGTCATTATCAACGTCAGCAAGTTTCCAGATCTTTCCAAGCACATTGTTGGGCAGTTTGGACTTGACCATCTCACGCTTAGCAGTGGCACCCGACACTTTGCCGTTGACAGGTGAGAGCATGAAGAAGATCTCATCGTAGGTGGGCTTGTCCTTCTGTACCACCCACTCCAGCTCGTCGATGCCCTCAGACACTCCCTCTCCGTATCCGTCGCTGAAAGGCCTGCCCGACGAGCCCTCGAAGACCCCACCCTGCACCGCAGGACTTGGCGTGGCCAATTCCTCCTGACGCACCAACGTCATCAGACGTGCAATATCGTTTGCGAGCAGATCATCCACGGTCTCCAACAGCTTTGGCTTAAGAGCCTGGAACTTACTGAAGTCCTGAGACTGCAGCAGATCCTGTAGGTACACGAGGAGAAAACAATAATACAAATCAATACCAAAACACTACTAACCAAAGCAATACCTCATCATCTCAGCACAATCATACATCCCTGCTGACACAGTCCCATCCCTGCCAGCAATACCACCACTGTTACCCCACAACACCTGTACCTGCATCTTGGAGAGTTTTGGAAAGTCTCCTGGAGAGATCCCGTACTCCTTCTCAATCTTGGTGTAAATATCTCCCAGATTAGCAATAAGCTCCTTTTTCTTATTCTCCTTTCCAAACATAGGCATCTCCTTCTTCAGGGTGCTGATGATGTACGCTTGTACCTGCACACACACACACACACACACACACACACACACACACACAGGAATGCTGAGAGAGTTAGTGCACCCCCCACTGCACCTCCCACCTTAAACCCCAGTGTACACTACACTTCAAACAGTGGAATCACACACAGTGTTTTATTATGTTTTATTGAGTATTGATCCATTTAAAGTTTCACTTTTCTTTTTAGAGAGCTAAAATAAATAAATAAAGCGAACACATCCTCAGCCGTCAACCTTCCCTCACCTTACCTTCTCTTCTCTTCCCTTACCATCACTCACCTTCCCTTACCTTCTCTTACCACTAGTCATTTACAAAGCACAGACTCAGTGCTGAGCTGAACTTATAGCCGGTTTATACAGTGTTGAGTTCAGCTGCAGTGTGAGAGCCCCTGAGACTGCAGTACATCTGGAACTACTGATGAGTGTGGTGTGCACCCCCTGCTGGTGGAGGAGAGTGTCACAGGCCCATCCATCACGATATAATGAAGCTTTGCAGTACCTACACCCACACTGGACGGTAGTCCTAAAACGCAGACTTTATTTTATGTCTGACTGAACTTAAGGTACATATTTCTGTTAGTCATTTTGCTTTAATTAATTTCTGTTTCTTATTCTTTTAAAGCTTATAAAGCTTTTACTGTCACTGTCGCTCTGTGCTGCTCATTAGAAGGTTATAACCCGGGATCACGTGCTGTACTAACATGTTTAGCTTGAATGATTCAGGTACATCCTGGAGCTTTAATTTTAGACTTCTGAATGAATCACTTGGACGTGTGCAGCACTGTAGAACATAATCATGGATTTGAATCATATTTACATGATCAGAGCTGTGCAGTGTTGGTGTATCAGTGTGACAGGGTGCAGTGTAGATTATAAGGTGTAGCCTATAGGCTATAGGGTGTAATATACCTTTGCAAGGCGTGCCCGCTTGATGAGGTCGTTAAGTTTGCGCAGTGTGGCGTTTCGTGGTAAGCTCTGGATGTCTCTGAACAGGTCATGTTGCTCAGCCTCAAACAGCTTCCGGTTGTCTGCCACCAGCAGAGGCTGCGTCCAGAACGATCCGATATAGACCCGCAGAACCTCAGGGGTGTTCACGATCTTCCCGAGAGCCCACATGAGCGCGCCGTACACCCGCATGAGCTGCTGAGTGCTGATCTGATCAGACTTGTTCAGCACCACACGCATCTTGTCCTCATAGTTCTTCAGACCACGGATCACCTCGGAGAACTCATCCGAAATATCCAGCTTATGGGCATCAAAGAGCAGGATGATCCGATCTACACGCTCAGCAAACCACTCCAGCACCGCTGCAAAGTCATAACCTACACACACACACACACACACACACACACACACACACACACACACACACACATGGAACAAAACAACACATACTTCACACACTTGATAAAAAGCACTCAGTGGCTTTTCCTTAATGATAACTATGAGTTGTGCATTTTGACAGGATGTAGGAAGGAGGGCTGTAACCCTGCTATAACCCTGCTATAACCCTGCTATAACCCTGCTATAACCCTGCTATAACCGTGCTGAATCTGGTATAATATCCACCTCTGTTTGTTGTTCAGGGAAGCAGTTTATCTTTAAGGATCCTTCATTTAAACAAACTCTTGCTATTAAATCAGTGGTGCACAGTATAAAAAACGATTCTTACTGAAAGTTTCTTTTGAAAACTAATTTATGGGCATTATTTTAAGCTCTGTTCAGGTTCAAAAATGTTTCTTACTAAGAGCAGTATGTTAGTGAAATGAGAGTCCCCTATGCTAACCATTAGATCATTTACATATTCTGTATTTTTAAAGGAATTATTCATCAGATTATTAGTTTAGCTCATAATGTAAAATAATTAGGTAATTTCATTAAATAATGTAAACTTTGCTACTCTGCTAACTCAAGCACACCAACATCCTCTACAAGAGGCCACGGGATGTGTCCCAAATCCTGCTGGTTTTATCAGATAGTTAAAGTGCAGGATTTAGCGAGCATGCTCAGTGTAAATGTTTAACTACAGCAGCACAAAGGTTTCAACCATCAGGTGAAGATCAGCTCCATATAACCCTGCCATGATCATTTACTGACTCCAGTACATCTACTGAGCAACCTGCTGAACTCTTCCACCAATCAAACACACTGTTCAGGTTGAACGTTTACATACACCTGTGCGGGACGCACCAAGAGCTGGAACGTCTATGATTTCTGCAGCTGTGCCATTTTAAACTATGGAAAGTTCTAGAATATTGATATGCTCCTGATTCCTCATTACTGATCCAGCATCAACAGAAGCTCATTCCACCTCATTTTACTCTTTTAGCTGTTTACATCAAAGCAGCAGTTTTATTAAATCACTTTTACTGATGGAGTCCACACACACTAATAATCTGCTAAAGGAAAGAGTGGGGTCAAAGGTCAGACTTTAGTGGGGTATTACAGTCAACATATCTCTGTAAGTCATTAACTCAGCTAGTAAAACACTAAACACACAGACTTTTTATTCCATATGTTAGTATCCTGTTAAGAACTTCTGATGATTGAGGCTGTAGTGAGTAGAAAGTTCCACACAGGGTCAGAGAGAACAGTGTAAGGAAGTCAGAGCCCTGACCTTCAAACCACTTCCCATATATTCATGTTCACGTGATAAGAGAGAGAGAGAGTGTGTGTGTGTGTGTGTGTGTGTGTGTGTGTGTGTGTGTGAATATTGTTTTAATAATGGAGTTACTTATTCTCATTAATTCCAGCTCGTTCTTTCACTCATTTTCATGTTGGATTTATATCATTACAGAAACGTTAGCTACACGAGTGATGAGCTGCATGCGATTGTTTAGTGGCTTAAGAATTTACAATGTTTGTTTTCATTTTAAAATGTGATGTTTTCTTTGCAGGGAACTCAACCGGGTTGCATTTTGCCATCACACCTGAACGTGGGCAGCATTAGGTGGTGGAGTAGCTGCTCTGCTCCTCTTATAGCCACTGCAGAATTTTAAAATGTCCCCTCACTATTCTTTTTTTGGAGAACACAGGTTGTCACACATTGGTGGACTGAGCAGCTGTAACTGGGTCTCATCTTTTTCTGCTCAATCATCCTTTTCCGCTTCAAGCTGCAGTATTCTGGCGCCTCTTTATTGAGACGTGACCCGCACCGCCTATTGTACTTTCATAATGAAACCTGGAGTAGTTAGTACCAGAAGTTTCTTAATGTTTTATTTAAATTAATTTTTTTGTTTATTTTTAGGTGGTTTTGTCTTTCTGGATCACTGCAGCTGTGTCACCAGCAGTTATGTAACATTGTTGGTAAACATTTATCATCATGTGTGTTTCTAAACACTCTCATCCAGGTCCACACTCCTCCTACAGGACAGAGCACACTTCCTTATTCCATCAAGATCTACACATACACTTCTCTCACACACAGGACGGCTAAATATAAATCTGCTAGAACAAAAGGACACGAGAAGCGCTGTAACACTGATCCCATAGGAAAAAAACAGAACCAGGAATGTTGGTCTCAATGCTGGATTAACCTTAAACTTGTATAAACTGTTTTATGATCAGCACTGTGTGTTAGTACTGTTGAGTCTCTACTGTTTATATGAGTGAATATTATTTAATCCACATGCCTGCCCACCAGTCTGCACTGTACTGCACAGTAACCTACTGTCTTGATTGGACTGAATTACTGTCTGTGGTATTGTACTGCATTGAGATACAGTCTTTGTACCAGAGGACTATTAGTGTTTAGTTAAGAGAACTTAACAGCTAAACACAAACCCTAGGGTTCATCTATTGTATTAATACATGTGATTGCACCGGTAAGGCTGCTTAACTTCACTGTACTCTGTGTAGTGACAATAAAGAATCTAGAATCTTGTAGCACTTCTTTAGAGCTTCAGCTGTTCCTAAACTGTGGTGTTTGGACTGGGGCCGTGCTGACGTACTCACCCCTGCTGATCCTCTGCTTTTCTCCAGATAGGATTCCTGGTGTGTCGATGATACTGATACTCTGCAGCACCGGATTGGGCAGCTGAGCACAAACAAACCTGCAAACACATCACAAAGCTGCTTTACACACTCACTGTACACCGGCATTTGGACACAAGCATTAGACGTGAGGAGGAGTTCATGGTAATCCCATCAATAATGCGCCCTTAGTAACAGCAGCATCTGATAATTACAACAACATCTCACATCCATTCAGCCTTAGCAAAATCTCAGCTTCACCACTACCCCAGCACCCCCACCCCCTAGGGTATAAATCAGATCTGTGAAAAGCACTGAAGGAGACTTAAAAACAATTAAAAGTAAATAATGGAGGGCAGGAATTCTCCCTCTTGCTGTTTTGAATCAGACTGATCATTTTCCACATTCCAACAGTCCTCTGTTTTCCCTCAAGATCCGACAACCTGGCGTTCCACCCAAATTCCCCCATTTAAAAGACGTCAGCAGGGAAAAATGTAAATGCAAAATGAAAACATCAGATGATTGTGTGACATCACCAAGGGAAAAGTGAAGGGTGACAGTAGACTGATGTACAGTCAGTGTTGGATTATACAGGCTGGTACTGAACACAGTGGATTGGAAGATATTAAAAGATAAAATAAATAATGTGACACTAAATTACTAACATCACTGTAATACAGCAGAAAATGAAAACAAAAGTAAATAACTCACAAAATCACCAGACACTAATCAGCTTCTCTTTCACAGCGTGTGTACTGTTAACAGTGCATAATTCAGTGGTGTAGTCAGTGGCTTACTTTAAATCTTTTACGTGTAAATGATCAGAGTAAAACAACTTTAAAGTACTATGCAAAAGTTTTCACACCGCTAGTCAAATTTAATGCGTTGTTTATTTTTTAAATAGTAAAACGTTGCACATGTCTACAAAATCTACATATTCTACTGCTCGATTGCTGTTTATTAACTGAAATCAACATGTTGGAAAGAAATAAAAACATAAAATATAAAAGGTGCCTCTGTACACGTCTCATTTTATGTTACATTAGTTTCATGTTGCTGTAGATATTAAATTATAGAACTATAGAAATGATAAAGAAAAAAAAACTGGGATCCTGTCTCTCATTCACCATCCTCTTTGTACCTTTGCTCTTTTTACTGAAGCAAACAGTCCTAAATTCTCTCTCTCACACACACTCACACACTCACACACTCACACACTCACACACACTCACACACTCACACACTCACACACTCACACACATTTATTTCCTGTGTTTGCTTGTCAGTCGTTCCTGAGGTGTTTCTTAGCTGACCCAGTTGGAATGCAACCACTCCGTAGATGAACTTTAAATCACACATTCACTTGGTTCATTTCCCTTTCAGTACAAGAGGAACAGCTTAGTCTCCCTAACACCTAAAGGCTACACAACCCACAACCACCTCAGCCCTAAACCTATAACCACATAAACCTATAACCACATAAACCCTAAACCTATAACCACATAAACCCTACACAACCAAAACCAGTACAGCTACATAGCTACAAACACATAAAGTCTTTATCCCACATTAGTGAGAGTACAGTGATGACTGAAGCTGCACTGTAAAGGTCCGACTGATCAGTCCAGAAAGCTACAGGGATTCACATGTCATTTTTTGTTATTAAATATTTTTGTCTTTTATAAATCAGGCTGCAGAAACAGCCGAGTTCCAAATGCCATCCAATGTACTAAATATTCCACCAAAAATATTTTAATTGTACTTATTGTTTACTACCCACCCCTGGTTCAATAAACTGGTACAAACCTCATACTGTTCTGATAAACATCTCACAACCTTCTGTATACTGTGTGTTACGAAATTTACCACAACCAGTATCGCTATATCAAATCTACATCACCACAAAATGAAAACTAACACATGTTTTTAAAAATACACCCACACCCCTGATATACAGTAGTGTTCAAAAAAATAGCAGTGGTTTTAAAAAAGTTAATAAAGCACAAAATCATTATAACTTTTATTTCCATAAATGCAAATGCACTGAAAATACTCCACTTTCAATTCTACATCAAAACATTAACAAAATTTAGCCAGTTTGTGTTCATCCTTTACAGAAAGTTAAGAAAAATGAATATTAGGCTGTTCAAAATAATAGCAGTGCAGCATTTTTCTTTAAAAACTCAAAAAATGTATCTGTAAACTGAAAAAAATGTTTAACTAATATTTAACTAATAATAACTAATATTTAGTGGCATAACAATTGTTTCCGAGATCTGTGTTGCATGGAGTCGACCAACTTCTGGCACCTCTGAACAGGAATTCCAGTCCAGGATGATTAGACGACATTCCACAGTTCTTCTGCAATTTTGGGTTTTGCCTCAAAAAAACGTGTTTCAGATATCAGAACACAAGTTCTCTATGAGATTAAAGTCAGGGGGTTGTGCTGGCCACTCTATTACCTCAATCTTGTTTGTCTGTAACTAAGATGTTTTGGGTCATTGTCATGTTGAAACACCCATTTTAAGGACATTTCTTCTTCAACATAGAGCAACATGATCTCCTCAAGTATTCTGATATATTTAAACTGATCCATGATCCCTCGTATGTGATAAATAGGTGTAACACCATGGTATAAATAAACATCCCCATATCATCATTTTGTACCACCGTGCTTTACTGTCTTCACAGTGAACTGTGGCTTGAATTCAGTGCTCGAGGGTCGTCTGACGTACTGTCTACGGCCACTAGACCCAAAAAGAACAATTTTGCTTTTACCAGTCCACAAAATGTTGAGCCATTTCTCTTTGGACCAGTCAATGTGTTCCTTGGCAGATTTGAACCCATTCAGGACGTCTTTTTCTCAACAACGGGACTTTGCAAGGAGTTCTTGCTGGTAAATTGGCTTCACTTCATCATCTTCTGTACTCACTGGTAACTTCACATGTTCCTTGATCTTTCTGGAGGTGATCATTGGCTGAGTATTTGCCATTTTGGCTATTCTTCGATCCATTTGAACAGTAGTTCCACGCTTCCTTCTGCGTCTTTCAAGTTTTGGTTTTCACTTCAAGGTATTTGAGATCATTTTAGATGAGCAGCCGATAATTTGCTGAACTTCTCTGTATGTTTTTTCCCTCTAAAATCAACTTTTTAATAAAAGTACGCTGTTCATCAGAACAATGTCTGGAACAACCCATTTTACCCAGTATTTCAGAAGGAAATGCGCTATGACCAACCTGTGCAACATTCCCCCCCCCCCCCCCCCCTACATTAAATAAGGGCCAAAATTGACACCCGTTCTTCTGCAGAATGAATGAAAGACTTCACCAATTAAACACCTCACTGCTATTATTTTGAACAACCCCCTTTCAATCAATGCTTCGATTACTCAGAATGAGTGGGATGCATGTTCTAATTGTTGGGTTTGTTTTGTTGTCATTACTCTACTACACTTTCAAGTAAATTTTTTGCTATGTAGAAATATCACTTCTACTAAAAACAGTGATTTATCAGGTTAATGGTGTTGGACTGCTATTTTTTTTAACACTACTGTAACTCTGTACAGGCTAAATTCCTGCTTGCTCAAGGTCTCTGGAATTGGCTCCTGACTTACTGCAAACCTTATCAGAATACAGTGCTGACTTTAATGAATGAAGAGCATCTAGACCCACCCTTATGCCCAGCACAGCTACTGAGCCATGATAAAGTGAAGTGGAGCATAAAGGACCAGTCCAAACTCATCTAACAGGAATCTGTCAGCACAAAGTGAAATTGGAGATCATAAAAGTGCACTAAAGCGCCCTGTTTCATTACTGCTTACACAACACAACACAACACACACACACACACACGGCTGAGTAACTGTAGTTCCACCATCTACTCCAGAAGAAACTCCTTACTAACTCTGTACTCCACCCAGGAGACCAGAAGATCACTGGCTGGTAATATCAGAGTATTCAGAGTAGACCATCCCTACTACAAACCCTGCTGATCTGGTGGGACGTGATTCTCCTGATCATGAAACAGCTGTAGGCTACAATGAAATGGAAAGTAAAGTGCTGAATAATGTAGGAGATCCAGGCGTGGCCTGCAGGGTGCTGGATGCAGTAACAGGATTTAAACTCATGCCTCTAATAACACAAGGTGACTCGGTTCGTCCTCTGTGTGACCTACACCTGACACAGTGGGGGCAAAATCACTCACTTATTGCACTGGTGGGGGTTATGTTAGATTTTAATATGATCATATAGTGGAGGTGACAGCTATTGGAAAAGGTGTGTGTCTACGTTAAGCGAAGTGTATTTTATGAACTGAATAAGTACATGAGCAGATGAATGAGTGGATAAATGAGTGAATGTAGTACACATGTAGAAACAGATGTGTAAGTGTTGAATAAAGTGTATTTGATGAGTTAAGAGTTTAAATGTATAAGTGTATAAGTTAGTGAGTGAATACATGAATAAGTGAATACATTTACATTTTCTGCATTTAGCAGACGCCTTTATCCAAAGCGACTTACATTACAGTATACAGTCTGAGCAATTGAGGGTTAAGGGCCTTGCTCAAGGGCCCAACAGCGGCAACCTGGCAGTGGTGGGGCTTGAACCAGCAACCTTCTGGTTACTAGTCTAGTACCTTAACCACTAGGCTAAATGAATAAGTGAATAAATGAATCATATACATGGTAAGTAAGGCGTTTACCAGCGCAGTGCTTTCGATTATTTGCTACATGGGTTTTACAGAAATGTGTAAATGAATGAGTGAATAAAGGAAGAAGTGAATAAATGAGTGAGTAAATGAGTGAGTAAATGAATAAATGTAGGCTAAGGGCAAGCCTAGTGGTTAAGGTACTGGACTAGTAACCAGAAGGTCGCCGGTTCAAGCCCCACCACTGCCAGGTTGCTGCTGCTGGGCCCTTGAGCAAGGCCCTTAACCCTCAATTGCTCAGACTGTAACTATAATGTAAGTCGCTTTGGATAAAGGCGTCTGCTAAATGTAAATGTAAATGTGTACATGAATGAGTGAACAGTGGTGGTACCTGTTGAGGAATGCGTTTCCGAAGGAGTTGAGCTTGCGGAAGGGCTTTTTGGGATCCACCACCAGGGCATTCCCCGGTATCACCCCCTCCTGCTCGCCGTGCATGACCGCGATGAACGAGTCGGTGGTGGGCTCGGGTCCGATGCGCATGCCGGGGAAGTCCTGCTCCATCAGGTGTCGGATGAAGGTGGTTTTGCCGGTGGAGTACTGACCCACCAGCAGCACCATGGGCTTGTTGCTGAAATCCGCGTCCTCCAGGGCGGGTGAGTGGAAATCATGGAAGCGGTACATCTCCTCCAGCGGGAGCAGCTTAGTCCGGTACAGCCGCTTCAGTCCATCCGCCACCGTCTCGAACAGCTCCGGATCCCTCTTCTTCCCCTCCTTACTCACCCAGCTGAACATTCTGCTGCGGTTACAGATCTGAGCTTATAAACACTGTTCAGTTATAATGATGTGACAGAAGCTGATATTAGATCATTAATGTGTTTCCCTCAGGCTGAGCTCTGACAGGATTTCCTCTCAGCCGTTAGCACCGCGCTAACTACACAGATATCAACTTCTCCGCTCTGACAGCGCTGATCCTCCGCTAACTCTTCCTCACTGTCACACACTGTTAGATTTTAATTCCTTTATAACTTTTGTAATCGACAATAATGAATAATTGGTTACAGAAATCTATAAAACTTCTCCTCACACTGATCCCTCAGACCAGGCGCGCGCGCTGCCCCATCATAACACAGCTACTGCGTGCGCGCGCCCGAGCTGTTATTAATACAACTGCACACGTGACTAGTGGGCGGAGCCACCAGGGCGTGACCGCTGTGAAAGTACCAGAAATGTTACTGAGATCATTCACTCATTCATCCATACATTCACTCACCCATCATCCATACATCCATCCATACATTCACTCATTCATCCACATACCCATCCATACATTCACTCATTCATCCACATACCCATCCATACATTCACTCACCCATCATCCATACATCCATCCATACATTCACTCACCCATCATCCATACATCCATCCATACATTCACTCACCCATCATCCATACATCCATCCATACATTCACTCACCCATCATTCATACATCCATCCATACATTCACTCACCCATCATCCATACATCCATCCATCATCCATACATTCACTCACCCATCATCCATACATCCATCCATACATTCACTCACCCATCATCCATACATCCATCCATACATTCACTCACCCATCATCCATACATCCATCCATACATTCACTCACCCATCATCCATACATCCATCCATCATCCATACATTCACTCATTCATCCATCCATCCATCATCCATACATCCATCCATACATTCACTCACCCATCATCCATACATTCACTCACCCATCATCCACATACCCATCCATACATTCACTCACCCATCATCCATACATTCACTCACCCATCATCCATACATCCATCCATCCATACATCCATACATACATTCACTCATTCATCCATCCACCCATCATCCATACATCCATCCATCATCCATACATCCATCCATACATTCACTCATTCATCCATCCATCCATCATCCATACATCCATCCATACATTCACTCACCCATCATCCATACATTCACTCACCCATCATCCACATACCCATCCATACATTCACTCACCCATCATCCATACATACATCCATACATTCACTCATTCATCCATCCACCCATCATCCATACATCCATCCATCATCCATACATACATCCATACATTCACTCACCCATCATCCATACATCCATCCATACATTCACTCACCCATCATCCATACATCCATCCATACATTCACTCATTCATCCACATACCCATCCATACATTCACTCACCCATCATCCATACATCCATCCATACATTCACTCATTCATCCACATACCCATCCATACATTCACTCATTCATCCACATACCCATCCATACATTCACTCACCCATCATCCATCCATCCATACATACATTCACTCATTCATCCACATACCCATCCATACATTCACTCACCCATCATCCATACATCCATCCATACATTCACTCATTCATCCACCCATCAACCCACCAACCCATCCACCCACCCTTACATTCACTCATTCATCCACCCATCAACCCATCCACCCACCCTTACAATCACTCATTCATCCACCCATACATGAACGTATACATTTACATTTATCCAAAGCAGTCCTACAGTTACAGTCTGAGCAACTGAGGGTTAAGGGCCCAGCAGCTAGTTCAGTACCTTAACCACTAGGCTATGCCCATACATTCAGCTCTCAGTTCACTCATTAATACCTCACTTCATCCATTTATTTATCCTTTAAAATACAATGACCTCTCTCTCTCTCTCACACACACACACACACACACACACACACACTATTACTGAGCTGTGTTTAAAGAGGAAAGTTTTATTCAGACGGTGAAACTGAAAGTGAAATTGAAATTCCTGTAAATGATCTTCTGTAAATCCCCTCAGTATTAAACACAGAGGCGTTTACTAAAGTGAAAGTGTTTGCTGTGACTGCAGGGATTTATTCAGGGAAAACTGAGTAACTTGAGCTGAAACAAACGTTCAAGTCAGTCCTGAGTAATCTGTGATTTTTTTATTTTATTTTATTTAACCAGGCAAGTCATTAAGAACAGCTTCTTATTTACAATGGTAAAGCCTCGTGAGGAGTGTGCATTCTTACAAACAAAATCACATAAAACATTAAAGCACAAAACAACAATAATCTCAATACAATAACAACAAATAATCAAACTGTCCAGCAACAAGTAAAAAGAGTAAAACGAATGTTAATCTGTCACACAGCAGCTGCATGTATCACTGTAACATCTGTAATGATCAGATCACAGTGACCACACTTTTATCTTTTAACTTCATCATCAGTTTTAATATTTATTGAGGTTTTTTTACACTCAAAACCAGTTTGAATATTGAGGTCCCTTTACTGGAAATGACATGACTTCCATGACTCCCACTCATGTGCTCATCAATGTCCCAGTAATTCCCAGTAAATCCCAGTGATTCAACATCTAACAATCCCTCATACACGAAATTTAGTGCAATTCACCGTGAATATAAAATAACTTAGAAGAAACACTTTAGCATTTTCTCTGCTTAATGACTCTTTTTAAACCAATTAACTAATAATTCAAATAGTTTCTATTGTCTCAGTGGTGCTGTTGACCAGCTGTGTACCTACACAGACATGACTGGCTATCTCTGAGGCTCTGCTGAAGGCTATTCCTGCCTGGAACTCGGTGTTTCCTGTGGAAATCAGACCCCACTGTGACCCTGAGCAGGATACAGCAGATGATAAAAATTAAATGAAAGTAAAAAAAAAAAAAAGTATACATGATAAGTCCAGCTAGAGGGTGGAGGGTTAGTGGTGGTGGTTCTGGTGGTATTAGGGGTATTAGGGGTATTGGGGGTAGGCTGTAGTGTTTAATGCTAATACATGCTATGTCACACAGTAGAATCACATGTTCTCTCTCCGTCCCTGTCCTATAGCAGATATGTAGAAGATCTAATGATTTACAGAGACTCAGGGGACGAAGGTCAGATAGAGAGATGTTCAGTAAAAGATGAGACATTTATCTCTGTAAAACTCACAATAACCACAGCATACATGCTTCATAACAAACAGTACAAACAAGAAACACATCAAATGTTTGGTTTAGTTTATAAGATCTGAAGATATTTGTTTTCCACTCTGGTTCCATTCATGACAGGACAGATAGTTAGTTACAGTTTACCCATAATTCATCAGTCCAACATCAATATCAAACACGCCCAGTTTTGTATCTCTAATTCACCTCACCTACACGTCTTTGTAATATGGGAGGAAAGCCAATCAGACATGGGGAGAACATGTCAAACTCCACACAGAAAAGACCCGGACTGCTCCACCTGGGAATCAAACCCAGGACCTTCTCAGCTGATTTTTTTACTACTGATATGGTTTTGGTCATTTATCAAAGTTATTTCATCCCAATTATAAAAAATTATTTTAAAATAGAGCATCAAAAGAAATGAACAAAAAAATCTGATTGCTGTAACTTTATTAAGAATAGATTTAAGTAAACATGAATACATTAGTTAAAAAGTAATACTTTTGTTGTGATAGAAGGTGGTTTAGGATCATTTAAGTGTAGGTGGGGGCAGAGAGACCCAGTTCTAAACTACCCGAGTATGTTAGCACTGCTGGTTAGCATAGCAGTAAAGTGTGTTTCAAGGTCGTGGCCATTTTACCTTCACCTTTACCATTCACTGCAATCATTAGCATTCTTCATTTATACTGAACGGTAATTCATATTCAATCACCTGAACATGATTTTACATTAAACTGCTTCAAATGAATTAAATATACACTAAACACGACTGATATTTAAACCTGGTTCTGCTCTATCTGTTTTGTAATTCTATTTTTAATTCATCAAGACAGCATCACACCTCGCCAGTACCGATCAGATTCCCAAAGATCAATAAACACAGATCTAAAACACTTTATTATAGCTGACTGGTTTATAAACTGTTAGATTGTGAACACGTCCACTCAGGTTTATTTTTCATCATCAGGTCGGTGCAGAACACAAAACAATTCAGAACTTTTTTACAGATTTTATAAACGAATCCGTCTGTACGCTGCTGCTGCTGCTTATGAACGATGATTGTGTTTTTGTGAGATGAAGTTTCTCATTCATCCATAAACCAGCCTGTCAGATCTAGTCTTAGATTAAGATCTGTTAGTACAGGACACAGAGCCCATGTTGGGGTTTTATTTACTGTTTGTATGCTTTTATACTGTAGTGTGAAATGTTGTATCTGTAAATAAAGCTCCAGCTTCCTGTCTGACGTTCCCACAGTTAATCTTATTCCATTTATCAGGAGGGTGTATGTCTGTTATAGTATTATTTTATATATTATATTATATTTGCATTTTCCAGGAAAAGAAAAACTTGCTATAATATATAAACTCTTTGGGTCCTGTGATGGATTAATGCTGAGCAGTATAATAAAGCAGTAATTAAAAATCTATTTGAACCCTGAAGCTGCTCTACTACAGAATATCTGCTACAGAAATGCAAATAAACGTTACAAATATATTCATGTGCATTTCAGTTAATACTTTAATCCAAACTATATATTTAATACTTTATTTTTTAAAACATCACTGGGATATTTATTACACACACAAACTAAAGTTACTACAAACACAATTCTATTAGTGCTGATCTAAATCTGAGTTAAATAATCTTAATAAACTAGATTAAATGATGCTGACAGTAAATTAGACGAATGGGGTGGTGGCCTACAGAACTGACAGGCAGTCCGACTGAAACACTGGCTGTCAATTCATAGGTCATCATCCAACTGTCCAGTCACACATCTAACCTCAACTGACTGAATAAGCACAAATTTCCACAGATACATTCCAAAATCTTGCTGCTTGTTTGTGAGGTAGATGGTGGGTGAGAGGTTGTGGATGAGGTAGATGATGGGGTGAGGTTGTGGGTAAGGTAGATGATGGGTGAGAAGTTGTGGGTGAGGTAGATAATGGGTGAGAGGTTGTGGGTAAGGTAGATGATGGGTAAGGTAGATGTTTGGGTGAGGTTGTGGGTGAGGTAGATGATGGGTAAGGTAGATGTTTGGGTGAGGTTGTGGGTGAGGTAGATGATGGGTAAGGTAGATGTTTGGGTGAGGTTGTGGGTGAGGTAGATGATGGGTGAGAGGTTGTGGGTGAGGTAGATGATGGGTAAGGTAGATGTTTGGGTGAGGTTGTGGGTGAGGTAGATGATGGGTGAGAGGTTGTGAGTGAGGTAGATGATGGGTGAGAGTCTGTAGGCAACAGCCGCTCCACTGGAACTCATAACAGCTTCCACATGGAGTTGCTGTTACACACAGCCAGCACCAACAGTTACAACACAGCGCCACCATGGGACAGCAGGAGGAAGAGCCCCACAGACCTGTAACACACACACACACACACACACACACCTGAGATTATGAGGTTGATTGCTGCAGTGTAAATATTAATTGTACTTTTGGAGATTGAACCTCAGGTTGCATCACAAACATGAAACATGAGGACGTCTGATCACGAGCCTTCATGAGTCAGTGAAAATACCAGCAACTGCACTAGTGATCAGAGGGACGTTGGTTCAAGCCCTAACACTATCAAGCTGCCTCTTCTGAACCCCTGAGCAAGGTTCTTAACCCTTAAATACTTGTGTTGTATTCAGTCCCAACTGTAAGTTACTTTGGATCAAAGTGTCGACTAAATGCTGTAAATGTAAATGATAGACGACACGGTTCTCCTATTTATTATTTTTATTTAAATGTTTATGCCACCCATCGCTAACAGGTGTATACAATCAATAATATGAAATAAATTATATGCTTCTAACTTTGTGGTAACAGGTTGTGGAAGGGGAATTTTAGTTTCTGTATTAACTGGTTTTGAGTTTGTTGTGGGAAAAAACTGCCAGTGGCCCAACAGAACCTCGACCTCAATCCCATTAAACAAGTTTAAGATGAAATTGAACATCAATTACTATCACTATTATTATATCATTATTACTATAACAACAATTTCCTGCATAGCATGGTGTAATAGTGTGTGTGTGTTTGTGTGTGTGTGTGTGTGTCTGTGTGTGTAGGGTGTGTGTAGGGTGTGACTTTGACCCTGTTACCCCCTTTATGATGCTCTTTATGATTCTACAGCATCTAATCGAGAGGCCAAAGTGCTCTCAGTTCCTGATAACACACCTTTATTACACCTGTACACACACACACACACACACACACACACACACACACACTGAAGAGAAGGGCGTGTCTGCCTAGCCTGATCTTTTTCAAGCTGATCTTTATTCTGCATTAAACACAAATGATTGAAAGATAAAATAAGATCTAAGCTCGATCTTAGTGTGTGTGTTAGATCAGTGCAGGTGTGTTGTTCACTATTATAGCACAGGGTTTAGTACACAATGTACCAGGATCATGAACCCTGGCATGTGGTTTGAGACGGAGCCACGTATCTCTGTATCAGTTCGACTTTGTATGGTTGTAAAAAAAATTTATATCTCCAAAAAAAACAAGACAATAAAGTAATAAAGCAAAGTTCACTCGGTGTGTGTGTGTGTGTGTGTGTGTGTATTTCCAATTTCTTTTCTGAATGAGTATCAGGAAACACACTTCCATCCACAAAGAATCTCAGGTGTTGTTCAGTACTGCGTTTCTACACCGTCTCAATGCTTTCATCATATTTCTGTGATATTTTGCTCTGATTAATGGACGCTGACGTGTTTATTGTTTTACTGAAGTTTATTTTGAATTCCGTGTTTGATTCCAGATCCGAAAAACTATCCAGTAGGTGTTTGTTCTCATACAGGATTCAACACCTTCATATGCAATTATTGATGCAGTCCATCTCTCATACACTGCAATGCATTGTGGGATTTTATTAGCACCAGTTTTTACAGTTCAGACATGAGAACCGGACACTTCCTGAATAGTGCACTAAGTAGTGGACAGGGTGTGGTTTAGGACTAACAGTCACATTTAGTTGGGGTTAAAATTGTTTCATTTCTTTATATTAAAACTTTCTGTGATGTCAAATTAAATATTCATGTAGCAAAATAATTCCATGATGTAACTGCACACCCACCTCAACCCCAACCCCAACCTCAACATCAACCCCAACCTCAACCTCAACCCCAACCTCAACCCTAATCTTAACCTCCGTACTCCACAGCAAACCTTCTTTAGCTTTTTTAAATACACTTTAATACAAGATGACCAATCAAATGTCCCCACAATCCTAAAGTGAATTATGTGCTCAAGGGGGAATTTGGTGAAGACAAATACTGAGGAGTACGGGGGTGGTTTCATTTCAACAGACAATTTCACTACAATCAATAGTACCAACATTACATGATCAAACGTTTGTAAATGATGATAAATACCTGCTTTTGTAACACAACACTGAGGAGTTTTTTGTATGTTCTCCATCTTTTATATTTAAATCACATTAGTTTAAAACTAAAGTGAATTATTACAATTATACCACACACACACACAGTGATGAACTCACCTGTAACTGAAGGCCTGGTTCTCAGCTTGTGGATGAGCAGCAGCAGGAGTGTTGAGTCGAGCGCTGGGTGTGTGAGTGAGCGTGAACTGCAGGTTCATGTAATGTAGAGCTGCAGTGTGTTAATCATTATACACGGCTCGTTAATGTTTAAAACACACACACACACACACACACACACACTGAGACTCTGGACTGTAAGATCAGGATGAATCAGATAATTTCAGTCTAATAAAAATTCCTTCGTCACCTCACAGATCATTATTATCAAACAGCAAATAAAATCTGATTCAATTTAATTGATCAGATTTAAGACGTTAAAATGTGAAAACAATTTTTAATAAATATAAACATTTTAATTCATTCTGAGTGTGAGCGCCGGTTATCTTATCAGAGGGAGCGGCAGGGTGGAGTTTATATGCACAGGGTAATGCTTAACACACACACACGGAATAAACCCTTCAATTATCAACCTAACTCTCACCAAGGTATAACGTTAAGCAACCAATCCACCTACTGCACGTTTTCAGAAAGGAGGAGAAACTAGATTGGAACCGAGGTTTTGGATCTCAGGTTAGAATTGAAACAGAATCAGATCTGAACACAGAAAAAAACAGATCAGATCCAGTTTAAATCAAACTTAACAGATTAAACCTCTTAATTATTTGTAAACCAACCATAAGCTTGTAAACCATCTCGACCTGTTAAGTAAAAATTATTAGTGACGTCTGATTTATTACCAAATCATTTTATTCTAATCACTTTACTGGAGTTTTTTATCCACCACATAAAAATTCAATCAACACCAAAAAGGGTGAAACATCAGGAAAGACGTTTTGAATAAATGAGGTAAGTAAAGCACCAGGAGCACATTAATATAAAATCAGTTCAGTGTAATATATACATATTATTAAATATAATGAGATTATTATTTATAATAAAGATGTTATTATATATGACTGTAAACTGTGAGAGAATTAAACGAGATTTCGTTTCCTCCGGAGTGTCGAGTGTTTTTTATTTAGCTGCTGAACTGTAACGTCTGATCTGATCTGATAAACGTCTCTGATGGTTCAGGTGAATCTCAAGGTTCTCAAGAGGATTTAACCAAAATGAAGGTGAACAAATCCACATGGAGACGAAGAAGAGAGTTTAATGAGCAATAAAAATCATTTATACACACGTACAGCGTGTGCACACACACACACACACACAGCAACATCAGCAATTCTTCTTTTTCTTCTTTTTCTCCTCCGTGTTTCTCTCCGTCTTGTCTTCAGTTCTTCTCTTCCCACTCTTCTCAGTCACCGTTTCCATGGCTCCCCAAACTTCATCCTCATCCTCTGCCTTTAGCTCCTCAACCAGCCCATCCACATCCGATACACAACACTGTAGAGCACACACACACACACACACACACACACACACACACACACACATACACACACACACACACACAGTATATCACAGTGATTAATGGTCGTCCCAATACTGTAGAACAGAAGTAAAATTTTACAGCCTCAGAATGTAAAACTGAATCCTGAACATCAATCACAGATCAAAGTGCACATCAATAAATCAGTAATAATGATGTGTACAGCATCCTCCTCCCAAACCTCCCCCCCCCCCCTCACTCACTCCACCTTATCACTTACCTGTGGGTCTTTACTGGAGAGCAACACACAGTTCAGCCTGGACTTCATATACACCTGTATACACACATACACACACACACACACACACACACACACACACACACACACACACACAGGTTACCTCATTTAAAATTAACTACACTAATGAGCGGGAGAAAGACTGTGTGTGTGTGTGTGTGTGTGTGTGTGTGTGTGTGCGCGTGTGTGTACCTTGTGCAGCAGGGTTCGATCCTGTAGGTTGTGTATTCTGAGGAAGCGGTCAAGGCCACAAGAGGCAACGAGGGGTAACGTCGGGTGGCACTGCAGCCCCCTCACACTGCCCGCTACACCCTTCATACACCCTCGAACCAAACCTACACACAGGAGAGAACATGTTAATCCCACACTCACTGAGTATGTGTGCATTTGCTTTTCTAACAAACCTTGATCATCCATCCAGGTTCTCACCTTTTCGGAGGTCGAGGACGGCAAGCTGGCCGTGAGTGTTTCCCACCACCACGCTGCTCTCATCCGCCGGAACCGACAGAACCGTCAGAGGAACCTCCCCAAACTGAACCTCCATCACCGGCCTCCTCTGAGCTGCAGGGTCGTACACTCGTACCTAACACAGCACCAGAGAAAGGTTCATACACACACACACACACACACACACAGATATACTGTATATACACACACACACACAGCTGCTGACCTGGTGATGACCTGTACAGGTGACGATCTTGTTGGACTGGGTGAGGAATGCCATGTCTCTCACCCACACCGGTACCCTCAGATCCAACCAATCATGAGCTACCTACACACACACACACACGCACGCACACACACACACACACGCACGCATGCACACACACGCACACAAAGAGAGAAAAATTATAATTTCTTGCAGTAAGATTTGATTTTCACATCACTTCCTGTTCACCAAACATTAATAACTAAAGTTACAAAACTATATTTATTTATAAATCAGCAGCTTCACTTCATCTACACATCAAAAATCAGACACAGATGGACCGGAGCGACTGAGTGTGGTTAGGGTTAGTATGGTGAGATACATGACGGGGGTGAAACCTGACTCACGTTTTTGGCAGTAAACACGGGTGTGTCGGGTCTCTGCAGATCCCAAACTTTCAGTGGATTCTCTTTCCCTCCTGTAGCCACCCGGTGGCGCTCTGTCATGTTCTGCCTCATTCTGCACACACCACTTCCTACGGTCACCTCCACCTACACACACACACACACACACACAATCCTGTTAAGCCCTCGGTGCTTTATATAAAGTGCTACAGACTCGTGTCGGTATTAAATTGGACTGTTTTTATTGTATGTGTTTTCATATAATACTCGAAGTTTGAAGTCTACAATTGTTTTAACAGATTTATCATATAAAGCACCATTTTATAATAAAGTAAAGAGAAAATCTTGCATCTGTTTCATTTCCAGTTGCAGCTGCCAGTTTATATTCAATAATAATAAATTAATACAACCATATTAGATCAAATGAATTGTTAAACATTGATCTTGTTATAAACAGTTTTGGTGAGCAGTGAAAAACTGTGAGACTTGAATCCTCACTGCACATTAAGCTTATAACATAATTCAATTCTAATTAAAAATAATAAATAATTTTATTATTGATTTATGAAAACTCTGGATCTGGAGAACAGAATTCGAGCAAAGCAAACAAACTTACAGCATCAGTAGCAGCTTCAGACCAAACCTTCAGCACCCCCGACTCCACACAAGTTATTAATGATCTAAATAAAAATATTAAAGTAAAATAAACAAAGTTCCATAAAAACCCATTATTCATATTAAACAAATGATTCATGTCTTTAAATCCATTCAATACCCCCGTAAATAAACACAGCTAATCTAACACATGCGGCCTCCTTAAGTTACTAAGATAAAAACAAGAATAAATAAATAAAGTGATAAGCTGTGATCCTGGTCCCTGACCATCAGGTACTAACGTTTAACTTGATCATTAAAGCATGATGTGAGTAAATGGCCTGAAACTGCTACACTAACAGAATTCTGCAGCAGATGGATGGATCACTACATTAAAAGTCAGGATGAAGTTTACACTGCTCATTCTGCTGAACTTTAATTCTCTGTGAAGTTGCAAATGCATTTAAATACTCAAGACAAGCTGCTAAACTAAATTGATGTTACACACAGCGTAAGAACAGTGGACACACAAACGTACCTGTCCATGACCGCAATACCGGTGAATCTGCCGTGTGTTGTTGGATCTGCACATTCTCGACTCTCTGTGAAAATTCCTTTCTCTGTGCTGAACGTTTTTACTCTGCCATTAACACTACCGACCAGCACCTACACACACACACACACACAGTTATCGCAACCTGTATACACACACTCACTATCAACCAAAACCTGTCCAACAGACACCTAAAAGCTGCCTGAAGTGACTGTCAAAAGTCCCGGAACTTTTATGGCTCATCAGAATAGTAGGAGATTTTTACACAAGGGGGTGAGTTTGAAAACCACAGTAGCAATAATAATGATCATCAAAATAATAATTCAGTAACAAATGTTAATGTTTTGATGTTTATAATAAAACTAAACAGAGCTTAACAGATCAAAACATCATCAGTGTGTTATTATAACATTATTACATGGGTGTTATAGTATTGCTGTATATGAATACTGATTACTACATTATATTAATGTTATTATACTATTGTATAATTATAATACTAATTATTTTAAACTCATCCCCTTGTTTAATGGACTACAAGAGCATCTAACTGTTCTGATGAAGCATTTCAGCACCTTCAGAATGAAGCTCAGCTTCTGTCTCCTACCTCAGATTCATGTTGATCCCCCCAGGTGAGGGTGCAGATCTCCTCATCTCTACTCAAACAGCTCATCTGACAGAAATTATACACCTGTTTCCTGCTTACACTCACACCTGCACACACACACACACACACACACACACACACACACACACACACACACACACACACACACACTACATTAGTTCACCTGGATTTGGTTATTTTCGATGATCTGCTCACTTTTGATCTGATGGTGATGAGGAAAAAAATGGTTCAGTTTTCTTGTACGATGTTCTGCTTCATTAGAGCCTCAATTCAGCCACTCTGCTCTAAAAGTTCTTCTTAGCTTAGAAGAACCACATTCGTGTAGTTCTGATGTTCCACCACAATGCTGAAGATCTGATCTTCTGTACAGAACTGAAGAGCTCAAACCCACAAGTTTCAGTAGCAATAAACATGAAGAAATTATAAAATTTTAAAAATGTAACTATTTCCTCAAATTGTTTTCTGATTTATAATAAAAACATTGTAATACATGTGAGGAAAACAGTAAAATCATCAGATCTACACTGATGATCTACATCACACTCATCTGATCGCTGCTGTGATCACGTGTTGCTAGCTCTCCAGCTAACGCTGTAAAATTCTCACTTTGTTCTGATGAACACACAGTAATGAATAAGATTAAATACACGGTTCTGACCTTTCAGTATCCCGGTCTCGGTTCCGACCCAAACCGAGCACTGCTGACTCCTGTCCGCCATGCTGATGCTAATGCTAATGCTAACACTACTGCTGCTGCTACTGCCACACGTGTTGTGATCCGCATCACATCCACTCCGGCAACAACACTCACCTACACATCAGTTCCGCCTTCACTTTAGTTCCGCTCTGATTTACAGTGAATGAATGAATGAATGAATGAATGAATGAAGGCTGTTTATCACAAACAATGGAACTCTGATGACTGACTGAACAGATCTGATGGAGTGATGGTGGGATTCTGCACTACAGGGACTCGCAGCTCAGGGTTCTAGTTATCTTGTGTAAATTAGACACTAGTTATGCTAACCAGCAGGTTTAAATGAAAAAAGCATCACGTGACCAAACAGTAACTATGGATCTAAGTATAGATGATTTTATAATTCTATTTAATCATGAGATTTAAATAGTGCCTGTTGGAATTCTCACTCAATTAAGAAAGTTCATCTTAGATCAGACTGGCTTTGGTTTTTCTACATCGCTTACTTGTGCTTTATTACTTTAATAAATGTAAAACAGGGCAGTTTAATCATGAACTAGCAGCTAATAAACTCCTTTATTACTGAAACACAGAAGCCGTAAAATGAATGAAGTAATAATGAATTTTCTCCAGCAGGTGGCGCAGCACACAAGCACTTACATACAAACCAACCTGCAGTAAATCACCTACATTATTATTATTATTATTATTATTACTATTATTTATTATTATTATTATATTATTATTATTATATTAATAATAATTATTATTATTACTATTATTTATTATTATTACTATTATTATTATTATTATGTTATTATTATATTATGTTATATTATATTATATTATATTATATTATATTATATTATATTATATTATATTATATTAATTATATTATTATTATTATTATTATTATATTAACTGTTTCATTGCTTCTCGTTTTATTCTGCAATAATTCCAGCGCTCAGGACTGAAATAATAATAAAAGATAATAAATAATAATAAAAGATAATAAATAATAATAAATAATAATAAAAGGCTTGAATGGCAGCAGCTGCTTTATTAAACAATATTAAACACTTTACAGAACAAAGCAGGAGAACCTTATGGTACAAACCTTTTTTATCATAATGTTCCTCTATTCCAGAATAACGGTGTAGAGAGAAAACAGCACACACTCATAAACTTTAATCACACACTCTCACACACACACACACACACACACACACACACACACACACACACACACACACACACACTGTGTGGGATTGACCAATCAGCTTCAGGAGTTTTACATGAGGAGGAGCCCAGACAGCCCTCACACACTCCATGGTGAACATCTACTGACTCTCACACTCATGATCCAGAGGAACAACAGCTTCCAGCTCCACCCTGTCTGTCCCTCACCTGGAGAACCGAGGAACACTGAGGAGAACCGAGGAACTGAGATGCAGTGACAGGCGGATAGAGAGATGTATGGTGAGATGAAGGTGGAGTAAAGATACGGTGTACAGGAGAGTGAGACAGAGTGAGAGAGGGAGTGAGACAGGTGGATCTGTCTCTCTCTCTCTCGACCTGACATATCGACACACTGGCCGGAACAGCCATGGCCTTCACCTTCGCCGCCTTCTGCTACATGCTCACCCTGGTCCTGTGTGCTGCACTTATCTTCTTTGTCATCTGGCAGGTACACAACAACACACACAACAACACAATAATACACACACACACACTGTACCACATCACACTATTAAACACTAACACACAACTCACTACTACACACACAAACGCTGGTGGAACCTGTGGATCCAAATTAAAGACGTTAGTGTGAGGATGATGATGATGATGATGTAAAACAATACAGACACACACGCAGGTACTTTAACACAGCAGCATTAACACAACTACACACACTACAGAGACTGTAACAAAGAACAACACACACACACACACACACACACACACGCTGGGACAGGAGGAGTGTAAGACTGAGAAGCTTCCATGTGTGATTTTGTCATGATTGGTTATAAAAGGACTCAGTAGTTTCTGAACGTGGATGTTTGAGGTTTCTTGATGCGTCATTTTAGTGAATTTAGAGATTTACCACCTACATTTCACAACATAATTGAAATATTCTGAGAATCCAGAATTGTCTTAGTGCAGAATGGGCGAGGCTAACAACCAATACTGAATGCAGTGACCTTTGACCCCTCAGACAGCATTACATTAAAACCCCACATGCCTCTGTACTGAACAGAACTGGACGAAACGCTTCAGAAAACCCTGTTCAGTTAACACGGTTCATCACCGCACCTACAAACACAAGTTCAGACTCCAGCACACACAGCAGACGCCAAATATCAACAACATCCAGAAACGCCACCGACTCCTCTGGGCTTAAACTGAGCTGAGATGGACTAAAGCACAGCAGAAACAGACTGTTGAGTAGCTGAAGTGTTTTATTAAGGAATTATGAACCTACAACACTCAGCAGTTCCCAAATTAATAAAAAAATGATGAAACTCAGTAAACATGCACTCGTCCCAACTTTATTTGAAACCTAAATTGAGTATAAAATGAGTATAAATTTACTACAAACAATAAAGTCGAAGTTAAAACATTAAATCTTTTCTGCTTTAATTTATATTTTTATGCAGATTTTTTCAATTTGGTCTCTATACATAAAATTTAACACACACACACACACATACACACACACACACACCATACACACACATAAACACACACACACACATACACGCACACACACACACGCACACACATAAACACACACACACGCACACACACACACACACACACAGCATGTTACTGAGGATGCTTATTAAACTATAATTTGCCTTTCACCCCCCCCCCCCCCCCCCTCCCAGCCAATCAGATTGCTCCTTTAGTAACCATGGTGAGGTTTAGGGGCTCATTCAGTCACCATGGAAACTGCATCTGTTTACCAGAGAGTAATGTAGAATAAAATGGGGTGAATCTAACAGCGTGTAAAAGGTCGGGGGGGGGGGTGTACAGAGTGTGTATGTATAGTGTGATTGTACTGTGTGTGTGTGTGTGTGTGTGTGTATGTGTGTGTGTGTGATGTCAAGTGATTTACTTCATGTAAATGAATGGGGGGTTTGGGGGGGGGGGGGGGGTTTGAGTCGGTGGACAAAGTTTAGTTCTCATCACCACATTTCACCAAACGCACCTTTAACTCTCACCGTGATTCTCACCTCATTCTGTTTGTGTGTTCAGATCATCGCGTTTGATGAGCTGCGTACCGACTTTAAAAACCCCATCGACCAGAGCAACCCGACCAGAGCGGTACACACACACACACACACTCACACACACACACATCTGTATGACTGAGTGTGTGTTGCTGATGATTGTGTGTGTTTGTTACAGAGAGAGAGAATCCTGAACATAGAGAGAATCTGTAATTTACTGAGGAGGGTGAGTCCGACACACACTCATTATTCATCATGTCGTATTGATTATATTGATTAGATGTGATTGTTTCGACATCATACTTTCTCTACACACATGTAATAATAATAAGAATGATGTAAAAAAACGTGTGTGTGTGTGTGCTGGTGTGTAGTTGGTGGTACCGGAGTATTCTATCCATGGTTTGTTCTGTTTGATGTTCCTGTGTGCTGGTGAGTGGGTCACACTCGGCCTCAACATCCCCCTGCTCTTCTATCACATGTGGAGGTAAACACACACACACACACAAACACACACACACACACACACACCAGTGGTCTGGTGGTACACAAGTCATCTGTCTGGTCATGCCGAGTGTCCTTATTTGACCAGCATGCTGTAGTTTAGATATCTTTAATAAGGACAGCTGCTGGTTAAAGTCCTGTAGGTAGAATCTCACCTGTGTCAGGTGTGCAGGTAACGCAGCAGTACAATACACTAGCACCCCAGAGTTGACGTCTCGGCTCTGCAACCGACAGGCCGGGCATCTATACAGACAAGTGTTGGCTCGTCTGAGGGTGGGAGTGCCAGAGGGGGGTTCCTCATAACTGCTGCGATTCTGACCTCTGCACAATGAGACGGGGGATAATAGAGATCAGTGTGTGACTCTTTGTGTGTGATGAATCCACATATGAACCCACCTCTGTGGGTAAAAAGAAGTGGTCAGCTCCTCACATGTGTCCAGTGAAGGAAGGTCGGCAGCAGTGAAGGTTAAAAGTGAATCAGGTAACTGGATATGACTAGATTGGAAGATAATTGGGGGTAAATGTATAAACAAAATAGAATCTCCCCTGTGTCACTGTTACTGATTATTACGCAGGTTTTTCCACCGGCCGGCCGATGGTTCGGAGGTGATGTACGACCCGGTCAGTGTGATGAATGCTGATATACTCAATTACTGCCAGAAAGAGTCGTGGTGCAAACTGGGCTTCTACCTTCTCTCCTTCTTTTACTACCTGTACAGGTAAAACCTGCTGATCACTAATGGACCACATCGAAGTATTAAAATATATGGTCCAACATTTACTTAAGAACATGTTTGGGATTTCACTGCAGCTGCTTTTTTTCTGTTAATAAATAACTGAAACACAGATTTATTGGCTTGCAGGTTTTAATAATATCCACAATAAACACAGAGGAACTCAAACTAGATGTTTTGAATTTACAGAAAAAAAGCAGTTGCAGACGTCCTTATAATCTCAAGACAGCAATAAAATGTGGTTCTTACAGCCGTGTGTGGTGAGCAGTTTATCTCGGTTGTATTTTATCAGTATGGTGTACGCTCTGGTCAGCTTCTAATCGCTGAAGAACTGAGAAGAAAGAATCATAGCAAGAAAGAAGGAGAAAGCAGCGTGATGTTCCACCCTCCTCGTCCTCGCTCAGCCATTTCTACAGTTTCTGATCCTCAGTAACCATGGAAACGGCTGGAGAGACGTCCATCAGTAAAGCGCTGCGACTCAAAACGAGAGTGAGGGGATCAGGAGGAACGGGAGAGGAGCTCGAGCAGCACGGATGTTCCATAACAGAGTTTTATTAGTTTAAGGGCTGATGAATATTTCTGCTGCTCAGAGCCACACGGAGACACGTCCATCATCATTCTAATCTACAAGCCACCACTATACCTTCACCATGATGTAACTTTTCATTTATAAAACTCTAAAGTTTGTGTAAATTGATCTTTAAAGGTATTTCAGTAGAGTCGTGGTGGTAGATTATTCTAAAGTTTATGGATTTTATTCAGCTGTTTAGTTGTTGTATTTTAATTCAGGGTAGAAACTTCTAGTGTCCTTATAATAACCGCACAAACTCTTCTATTTATTTATTACAGAGCAGCAACAGTGATGTTTACACACAAACCAACCAATGAAATGAGAAATCCAGGCCGGAAAAAACTGTTGACACCGTCTGTGTGGGACTTTATTATTTATTCTTCTCTAGAACGAGTGTAGAAGCAGAAACTGGAGTTTTATTCTGATAACAGGAGTCTTGTGGTTTGGGAAGAACATCAGCCTTATTTAGAAGAGTTAACGTATCACTGTGGAGATGCAGCAGGTCTGAGATAAACTTCATTTACACTTTTGTTTAGTTTTGAGTATTGGGTGAAAGAAAATAGCTGACATTGGTCTAAAGCTGTGGTCCCACTAAACACCGATACCCAGTGCACACTACATAATCATCCACCAACAGTCACCAGTCTCACACTACATTATTTCTCATCAGAACTAAATGTAAGAACTTCTTCTGTACTTGCAGGTCGGGATGTGGAGACTCAATGGAGGAGCAGTGAGAACTTGATTATGTTAAATAGTAAATGATCAAAGCTGCACCGTTATTTCAGTACGAGTGATTTATCAATCTCTGCAAAATCCTCAAAATCAGGTTTCATGTCACAGCTAAAATATTAGGTATGAATATCTATAATATCTAGGCTGCAAAAAGGCACTGCTGTGAACTGAAGGGCTGCGTTTTAAACCACATAATGCTTATTACATATTGTGTTCAATACAGTAACCTCGCTTTAGCGATCTAACAACATGACTGATCACAGGCAATTTAAACCTGCTGAAAAATATCCGAAGATTTCATTACTGATGTTGAGAAATATTCAGGTTGTTAAACGGAGCCACTACGAGTCCAGTACCCAAGCAAAAAGGAACACAGACACCTCTCCAAAATGGGCTGCTGGACAAAAAACGTTGAGTCGGCTTGTAAAATGGGCAGTCATGTTTGCAGAATAAGGACAGAAATGTTCTTCTACTGGAGATTTTCAGCCATAAACTAATATTTTAGCTGTGACTAAATTACAAATTCTCAAAACATGTTGGACTCCCCACAGTTTTAAACCCAGGACCCAGAGCAACGCCAACACTGCTGGATGCACCACCTACTGCCAAATAATCAACTATTATAAACTGTAGTGTTAGCGTACATGTGGGCAATAACTAAATGTTTTATTAAGGGGGTGGGGGGGACTTACAGACACTTTAATGATGATTCCCTCCTCATCCTTACAGTTCCTACTCACCCAATAATGTTTGCAGAGACACTGATGATGCTGTTATTAATAATGATGTCATGCAGAGTTGATGACAGTGATGATGATGATGATGATTATTATTATTTTGCTCATATTTTAACAATAATTTGTGTTACAGCTTCAAAATCTTGTACAAAAGTTGTTTTGCTGCTGGTTGAGGAGAAATAACAGAATGTTTTTACATTAGTGACACTTAGCTGAACGTTTTTGTTCTTGTCGTGTCCCTTATAATATGAACCTGGACAATCAAGCACAACTGGAGGGATCAAAGACATTTTAGGATCATGTTTTATCGGGATGTTTTATTTAAACATGCAGTATTATATTTAATAATAATTCTATATTCATGTATTTTATACTCGTTATTTATGTGGACGCTGCTGTAGTTTACTAGATTATATTATAGACTGAAAACAATTTTGAATATTCTAATAAAATCATGAACAACAATCAGAGTGACGTCCTGCACTGCTTATTTAAACTAATATTGTAAATACATCAAATTTAACCGGTTTTATATTTTTCTATAATAAATTTAGTTTAATTAAACAGATCAGAATTAAACCTGACGACTTAATCCAAATCCAACAGAGCTGCTGATTAAACCTTTAACTGAATGAATGAACAATTCCTTTCTGCTGCACCCCTCACACGTCCCCACAGCGGATCGTTCATCTGCAGATTTGATTTGGATCAGTTATTTACAGCGGATACTCCTCCTGACACAACCCTCCTATTTATCTGAGCTTGGGACCTTCACTGAGAGTGCACTGATGTGGGTCCCCATAACGCCAGGATTCACGTACCACTATCCACCTTCTGTATCTGTGAGCCCAGCCTGGAATTTGAACCCCCAGAACTCTTGATTAAACCTGTAAATAACAATTCCAGGGTTACAGAATGTTTAGACCTTCTTTCAATTATTTTTAATTCTCTGCTCTTCTGCAACATGCAACACACCAGCACTGGTCAGGAAACATTGCAGCTGATACACGTGTTCTCTGATACATCAGCATGAACTTGGTTACCAACATGAACATCAGCATGAACTTGGTTACCACCTACAGCGTGTTCTCCACATTTCACTCAGAGAACGTGAACTCGGAGAGGAAATAAAAAAAGAACAATTAAAGGGAAGTGATGAGACAGACGGAAGGTGAAAGAGTCAGAAATAAGAGGATGACTCAGGAAATGCAGTCTGGAACTGAAAAATGAAAATGTGTGTGTGTGTGTGTGTGTGTTGTTAGAAAAACTGGCATGAGGGCATCTCTTCTGCTGTCTCCATGGAAACTGAATTGCGTTACATGCCTAGTGACTCTCTCTCTGGTGCACCGTGTATTTCTGATTGGTATTCTGTCTAGGTCCCTTTAAACCAGGTTGCCATGGAAACTGCCAACAATTGATTGAAGTTCAGAGCATGCATGGGCGTCGAACTAAACACGGTGAACACATGAACGTATAAGCACACAATGGCAGGTATAATACAACAAAGCCCATCACACACACACACACACACTCAACCATGGATAGAAAGTGTGAGTGAGTGAAGAATGTTCATGAGTATGGGCTGTGTGTGTGTGTGTGTGTGTGATTGCTCGTAGTTGACTGTTCACGGCACCCTGAATCCTCTCAGTACCATGTTTAATAATAAACACACCCCCCATGGTGAGGGCATGCACTCATTACCTAAATGTGACCGCGCTGCTTGTGCCCTCCACCAAAGAATTCAAATCCTTCTGAGCACAGAGGAAATGAAACATGAATTATTCACCAGACCAGTGATGTTCTCCAGATCAGAACATCAGAGACGGGACACCACATGAAACACGATCGACCGAGTAAGAATTGAAACAATAATGATGAGACAGTGATTTCTGTAAAACAGAAGACGGATTTGCAGGTGAGGTCACCAGGTTCATTACAATGAGCAAAATGGATCCGGCTACTAAAGCACTTTAATAGGAAAGTCTAGGAAGCTCTGTACTGATCTCAGATATTTATAGACATTTATAGACTTCATGTCCAAAGATCATCCATATAAACAACTGTCCATAAGTACACATGGAGCAGTGGTCCCTCTGTCAAGGTGGGGAAGAAAACAGTTCTATACACATCACCATTATAACTGTTAAGACGGGGAGGGGTGAATATTTCCCATCACAACTGTATGTTTAATACTAATGTAAAAGTCTTAATACCTGCATGTTTGTCTCTGTTTGTAATGAGAATAAATGAAAGTGGATTAATGCTGGTACTGGTTTCCTGTCTGTGCGTGTGATTTTCTCTGGGTTAAAAGGTGGAACATCTCCACTGGTTCCTGCTTACTCTGTAGTCTTCAGCTTCTCCCTGCAGTAATAATACAGAACATCAGGTGTTTAATATAGAGACAGAGTGAGTGGGTACAAATGATCAGGTCCAGCTTCACACACACACACACACACACAATAACACACACACACATGCACACACACACACAATAACACACACACACACACACATGCACACACACACACACACACACACACACACACACAATAACACACAGACACTATTTACACACAGAATTATTAGATGAATCGATCAATGTCAGTGATCAGACTTGCAGGTTTACTAGACGGTGGGTGGCACTAATAGTCTGGTATAAAGAGTACACACACACACACACACACACATTCATACATACAACACCTCACACATTTAGTCCTCTGGAACTCTGTACACCCACACAGCCTGGATCTGACTCAATCACTCAAACACACACACACACACACACTCAAACACACATTCACACACAGACACATTCAAACACACACACACACACACACACACACACACAGAGAGAGACACACACCCACACAGCCTGGATCTGACTCAATCACTCAAACACACACACACACACCCTCAAACACACATTCACACACAGACACACTCAAACACACACACACACACACATAGACACACACACACACACACACAGACACACACTCAAACACACACACACAGATAGACACACACACACACACACACAGAGATAGACACAAACACACACACACAGATAGACACACACACACACACACACAGAGAGATAGACACACACACACACACACACACACACACACACAGAGAGTCAGAGAGAGTCAGAGAGGTTTTATTGTCATTTCAGCTACATACAAGTACATATTGAAACGAAACAGCGTTCCTCTAGGATCACGGTGTAACACGGTACAAAAAGTGCAAGACAATACAAAACAGTGCAAATACAACAATAATACAAAAAATCCTATAATAAATAACTACAAAAGATATTCCTAATTATCCCTAATCTAAACAAGTAATTAGAAGACAGGACTAAAGACAAGTGTTAGTACATGATGGTGAATAGATGGTACAATGGTTCATGAGGTAGTGACATGTTGTACATTAGCAGCGTAAAATTGGCAATGCAGATAAGGTGCCTAAAAAGTAAATAAGGTGCAAAATACAAGTAAGAGACACACACAGAGATAGACACACACACACACACAGAGCCGCACAGACACACACACACACAGTAGAGATGAGGTTGTTTATATTTATTATATATATATACAGTATATACCTGTATATACTGTATATATAAAAAAAAGTAACGCAGTGGCGCCCTCTGCTGGTTCACTTGTGTAAGCGCTTCATCCTGCTCGGTTAGGGTTTATAACATCTGGAACAAGTGAAAATACACACACACACTCATACGGAAACGTAACCAGAGCAGCCAAACCACCTACTGGCATGATTTAGAATGTATGTGGAAAATGAAGTAGCTGAAAGAAACTTTACTAAACCTTTACCTCAGGACACAGGAGGAAAGCCCGGATGAAGCCGGGGTATTTGATTGGTCCAGACGGTGCCGCTAGGTTCACAAGCCTCCAGCCACTACATGTATGAGCATGCGGCGCCTCCAGCCTCTTTCTAATTGGACAGAGACACGTGGGGCGTAAACCTCTCTGTGTGAACCCTGTTTCTCATTGGCTCGCCTCTCCCCGCTCCACGCTGATGTGATGCACGCCTAGAGCTCCTATTGGTCGGAGCTGTTTGGAAAGCGCTTTTTTGGGGTGGGGCTTCGTACTAAAGTTCCCGCCTCCTTCTGAAAATGCAGCTGTTAGTGGTTCTGTGAGAGAGCTGAGGAGTTTAATACATATACATCTATACATATACATACATCTACATATATACACTTATATATAACAGTATACATCATTAATTATATAGAATATAATATAGTGCTTTATACTGAAACTCTCACCGAGAGCTGAGGAGAAACAGGTGAGATCATTAACTATATATTATATATATTATTATTATTATTATATATTCTATATAATACAGCTGCTGATCCTGAGTAATTCTGTATAAATGCTTCTGAATTTTTAATTTTATTTAATAATATTTGGGCTTAACAGCGAAATATAAAGTGTTAATTTTTTGTATTTTTGACTTGATGTGGTGGCAGCTGTAGCCTAGTGGTTAATGTACTGGACTAGTAATCAAAAGGTCACTGGTTCAAGCCCCACCACTGCCAGGTTGCCACTGTTGGGCCCTTGAGCAAGGCCCTTAACCCTTAATTGTTTATAAAATATGCAGTCATGGTACTGTAAGTCACTTTGGATAAAAGCGTCTGCTGTAAACATGGTAAAATATAGTAAGTAAAATATAACTCAGATATTCAGTGTGAATGTAATACTATTAAAATGAATGTTTCAGTCAGTAAAACTGTCACTGCGTCTCTGATGTGTTTATTGATAAAAGTGTGAAGTGATTTCTGTCCTCTGATTTCTGCAGGATGAAGCAGAATAAATCTAAACCCTCACACAGCACTGAGAGGGAGTTTGGAGGAGCTGCAGGTAAAATTACATCAGATCAGTTAAATAAAGTTTCATTTTACACATAATAAACACGTGCAGTAAAAACGACCCCCCGTGTGTAGGTGCGGCGTGTATCCTCGTGTTTCTACCCCTCACGGTACTCGTCCTGCTGAGTGTGTGTTTGTCTGAGGATGCTGCTGTGCTGCGGTGGCCACCTCACCTGCCCTCCACCTCTCACCTGTCTGACCCCCGAGCTCCACCCATCATCGTCCTGTGGATCATCACCCACGTTCTGCTCTACCTGCTCCCACTCGGCAAGGTGTCTTACACACACTCACACACACTCACACACACTCACACACACATTTACATTTACAGCATTTAGCAGACGCTTTTATCCAAAGCAATGAGCTGAACACGATGAGCAATTGAGGGTTAAGGGCCTTGCTCAGGGACCCAACAGTGGCAACTTGGTGGTGGCGGGGCTTGAACCGGCAACCTTCTGTTTACTAGTCCAGTACTTTAACCACTGAGCTATCACTGGCCCCCCCCTCACACACACACACACACTTCATCGTGTGATTGATTGGTTTAACATTTTAAGCCACACAAATTGCTGCAGGAGCATAAAATCAAACAGACATAAATAATATTAATATGTAAACATTCCAACTGAATGAAAAACTCTGACTCTAGACGTCTAGATATCAGATTCCAGTAGCACATTAAAAATGAGCTCAGACAGAAACCCCTCTATGTAATAATATATAGTATATATAATAATCATGTGAGATAACGATGATTTGATCTCAGCAGTGGTGGGTGAGCGTGTTAGACCGCTGCACCACCTGAGCACCCCTATCAGTGTGTGTTTAATTCTGTTTTATTTCTCTTTCCAGGTATCACAGGGGTTAGTTCTCAGAGATGGAAGCAGACTGAAATATCCAATCAATGGTAATGTCAATCTTCTCTGCAGATCCACCTTCTGCATTTCATCTCAGTCCTGATCAGTATAAATAATCAGCAGTTTAAACTGGAGAACCCTGTCGATCAGAAGGAACCCTCAGTGCTCTAATGTTCTCTGTATCAGTGCACCGAGCAGCGTACAGAGAACACAGGCCAGTAAAACACTGCATAATCAGAACAGAACTGCTCAACAGTGGATTGGAACAAGGCCGGTGTGTGTTTGTTCTGCTCTTTATCTCTGTGCTGATCTGAGTGCAGCAATCATTTATAACCCTGTTCAGTCCAAACTCCACTGAGAGAACTAACCTGAACTTCACCTGTAATCTTACACACTGTTATTGTATATTAATAATCTAGTAATTATCACACACATCATATAATACATTATATTATGAGAGTGCATTCCCTGCAACCCTGACCAGGTTGGAGTGGTCAGTAAAAATAATGAATAAATGGAAATATAGTATATTTTAGTCATATCTTAATGATATTATTATATTTAAACACAGATATCATTGGTGTGTGTGTGTGTGTGTGTGTTGCAGGTTTCCATGCGCTGTGTGTGACGGCGGTGCTGCTGGCTGTGGGTTTGTGTGTGGGGCTGAACCTGGCGCTCCTGTATGAGCTGATGGTGCCGTTAGCCGTGTGCGCTATCGTACTGGCGTACCTGCTCTCGTTCTACCTGTACGTCCGTTCCTTCAGCGTTCCTGCACATGCCCTCGCTCCGGGAGGAAACACAGGTACACCTTCTATCAGAGGAACGTTCTCCTGCTCTTTCATTCAGTCTCACTGTTAGAACCTCAGTAGAACGAGTGCAGATGGAACCTTTAGGAGAAGATCAAGCCTGAGAGAAACCGCAGAACAATTGACAAAAGAAGAGACTTCAGTCCCCACAGGATCATTCATTACTAACCTTTAATAAAACTCTGTTGCTGCTGAACATGCAGATTTAAAAACTGAGAATAAATTGTTATACTGTGTGTGTGTGTGTGTGTGTGTGTGTGTGTGTGTGTGTGTGTGTAGGTAATCCAGTCTATGATTTCTTTATGGGACGGGAGTTAAATCCACGTATCGGCTCGTTTGATCTGAAATATTTCTGTGAGCTCAGACCAGGACTGATTGGCTGGGTGAGTTTATTCATCTACACACACACACACACACACACACACACACTACAAATCCAAAAAAGTTGGGACAGTAAACAAAACACAGATGAAAACAGGAAGCACAGGTTAGTATGATATTTAATGTTTAATGGCTTGTGTGTGTGTGTGTGTGTGTGTGTGTGTGTGTTCAGGTGGTGTTGAATGCATCGATGCTGATGAAGGAGGTGGAGTTGAGAGGAGCTCCATCATTATCCATGCTGCTGGTGAACTGCTTCCAGCTGCTCTACGTAACTGATGCTCTGTGGAATGAGGTGGGTTCTGTACTGCTCTGTGGAATGAGGTGGGTTCTGTACTGCTCTGTGGAATGAGGTGGGTTCTGTACTGCTCTGTGGAATGAGGTGGGTTCTGTGGAATGAGGTGGGTTCTGTACTGCTATGTGGAATGAGGTGGGTTCTGTACTGCTATGTGGAATGAGGTGGGTTCTGTACTGCTCTGTGGAATGAGGTGGGTTCTGTACTGCTATGTGGAATGAGGTGGGTTCTGTGGAATGAGGTGGGTTCTGTACTGCTATGTGGAATGAGGTGGGTTCTGTACTGCTCTGTGGAATGAGGTGGGTTCTGTACTGCTATGTGGAATGAGGTGGGTTCTCTCGGTGCTTTGGTCTCTGAACACGATACTGAACACGATACTGAACACGGTACTGACCCGGTTGATCATGTGTGTGGTAGGAGGCCGTGTTGAGCACTATGGACATCGTGCACGATGGATTCGGGTTCATGCTGGCGTTCGGTGATCTGGTGTGGGTTCCGTTTACATACGGCCTGCAGGCGGCGTTTCTGGTGTCTCACCCGCACTCCCTCAGCCCTGTCGGCGCACTCGGGATCGTCCTGCTGAACGGTAACGAGCGACACTGCACCTCACATCAGAACCTTCAGCAGTGCTGAATCAGGCGTGTGAGGAACATGTGATCTGTGTTCAGGAACCGGATATTACATCTTCAGACAGTCCAACTCTCAGAAGAACACGTTCAGGAGGGATCCGACACACCACAGTGTGGCACGTGAGTACCAGAGAGGGATTCTCACGCTGGTGTACATGCACTACTGCTCAGAGGGTTCCGGCTCTCTCACTATAGAACACAAACACACACACACACACACACACACACACAAATCAGGACATTGTTCTGTTAGTAAATTCTGGACTCATTAAAGCTCTGTTTACAGATAAAACTCAACACAAGGTTCTTCAGCAGGTTCTTCCAACAGAAGATTCCATAAATGTGTTGCACTTGTAGGTGGTTTTCCTTCCACACTCAGTCCAGTTCATCCCAAAACAGCTGGATAGACTCTAAGACTGGAGATGTCTGGTGCTGCCATTTTATGTTCTGAAGCCTCCGTAGGTCTGACTGACTGTTTCAGGTTCCTGTCTGACCAACTAGTCGTAGCCCGGAGAGTGAGAGCCGTGTTCTGCTCCACACCTCCACACCGGAGTCCCACTCTGAGGAACCGTTCTGTCCTGCTACGGCCTGTACAAAAACATGGCAGGATCAATTGAAGATTAGAATTTTCGCTCGTCGCCCCCTGGTGGTGCTGTGTAGCCCGGTCAGACTGGTTCAAACAGGAACCTAAATAATTTTACCTGTTCTTGTTTCTCTCTGTTACCTGCAGATTTGGAGACCATCCCCACGGCAACAGGGAAGAAACTGTTAGTGTCGGGATGGTGGGGTTTCGTCAGACACCCCAATTACCTGGGAGACCTGCTGATGGCGCTAGCGTGGTCTCTACCCTGCGGTCAGTCAGGCTTTACTCATGCTTTCAGTAATACACTATACAGCCACAACATACACCGATCAGCCATAACATTAAAACCACCTCCTTGTTTCTACACTCACTGTCCATTTTATCAGCTCCACTTACCATATAGAAGCACTTTGTAGTTCTACAATTACTGACTGTAGTCCATCTGTTTCTCTACATGCTTTGTTACCCCCTTTCATGCTGTTCTTCAATGGTCAGGACCCCCACAGGACCACCACAGAGCAGGTATTATTTAGGTGGTGGATGATTCTCAGCACTGCAGTGACACTGACATGGTGGTGGTGTGTTAGTGTGTGTTGTGCTGGTATGAGTGGATCAGACACAGCAGCGCTGCTGGAGTTTTTAAACACCTCACTGTCACTGCTGGACTGAGAATCGTCCACCAATGAAAAATATCCAGCCAACAGCGCCCCGTGGGCAGCGTCCTGTGACCACTGATGAAGGTCTAGAAGATGAGCGACTCAAACAGCAGCAATAGATGAGCGATCGTCTCTGACTTTACATCTACAAGGTGGAACGACTAGGTAGGAGTGTCTAATAGAGTGGACAGTGAGTGGACACGGTGTTTACAAACATCCACTCATACCAGCACAACACACACTAACACACCACCACCATGTCAGTGTCACTGCAGTGCTGAGAATCATCCACCACCTAAATAATACCTGCTCTGTGGGGGTCCTGACCATTGAAGAACAGGGTGAAAGGGGGTAACAAAGCATGTAGAGAAACAGATGGACTACAGTCAGTAATTGTAGAACTACACAAGTGGAGCTGATAAAATGGACAGCGAGTGTAGAAACAAGGAGGTGGTTTTAATGTTATGGCTGATCAGTGTGTATGTATATATATATATATATATATATATAGAAATATAACAATAAAGATAATAATAATAAATAATAATGGTAACAGTATTAATATAATTATGATAATATAATAATAATAACTATAATAATAATAATAATATCACTGCTCCTCTGCAGGGTTCTCTCACATCCTGCCCTATTTTTACGTGCTGTATTTCGGCGTGTTGCTGGTGCACCGGGAGGCGAGAGACGAGCACCAGTGCAGGATGAAGTACGGTGCAGCCTGGCAGAAGTACTGCAGCCGAGTGCCGTACAGGATCGTTCCCTACGTTTACTGACCTGCTGTTACATTCGTTACTCAGCCACTTCATCCTGGTCAGGGTTGCTGTGGCTCCAGCACCACCCGAAAACACTCATATTCATATATTCAGTCATATTAGAGCAGCCAATCCACCTTCTGCAGGTGGGAGAAGTACCCATGTTGCTGTGCCACTCAGATTATTGTGATGTCCTCTCGGGTAAAAAGAAGTGGTTCTGAACTACAGGACGTTCCTGAGAAAATCAGACCAGTGACATCACCGTGTCTTAATATGGCACCGAGGTGCAGCTGGTAATGTGGGTGCTGCACCACAACATGTGACCCGGAGACCTGGGTACCATCCTCACCTCTGATCACTGTGAAGTTTGGCATGTTCAGCATGTACTTCTGCCTTGTGTTTCCAGGTGTCAGACCCACCGAGACCATGACCAGAAAGAAGCAGTTAGTGAAAATGAATTTAACAATATGAACTCAGGTGTTTATTTTTTAATCGAGATTCAACTTTAAAAATGATTTTTAGTTTCAGTTTTTAGTGGATGTTAAATCTGTAATTGTTATATAAGGGATTATTTACTGCATTTCGTTGCCTTGTAATAACAATAAAGTTGAATCGAATCTAAATGTAAATGAAGGGATAATTATTACTGTAATAACAAGAGACTGAGTTTGTGCTGTGTAAAAAACAATCATAATTCTAGACTGTATGAGGGGGAAATATTTTTGTGTTTATTGAATATAAATAAAAAATCTCAGAACTTTAAATGTTTTATATTTATTATTATTTATTGAATCTCCTGGATAAGTTTTCTCTCTGTTCGTTTCTTCCTCCACTCGTCCTTCAGTCCTTCCTTCTCTCTCTCCATCCTCTCTCTCTCCTCTCTCGCTCGTCCACTCTCCCTCCACGCCTCTCTCGCTAACCTCCTCAGCTCCTCTCCGCTCTCCGTCACCCAGGCCTGTAAAAACGTGCACTTCCTCCCCGCCAGGAAACACGCCCGTCTGAACTCGCCGTCCTGTTTCGACGTGTTGGCTCGGACCCCGCTGAACACGGAGCTCAGGTGGCTGAGGGCCGAGAGGGCGTAACCTGCGGGGTCCGAGCGACTCCGCCCGGTCAGGATGTGAGCCACAGATCGAAGGGCGCCGAGCGCGGAGTCGGAATCGTATCGTCCGGCGGTCACGGCCGCCGTGGCCGAGCACAGAGCCTCGGAGAACGAGTGGAAGTTTCGGCCGCGTCCCAAACACTCGGACACTGAGAGAAGCAGCCGAGAGAACTCGGCCTGCTGCTGCGGCTCTGAGACGTCGCCGTTAAACAGGTGAAGGCAGAAGGTGTACCCGTACAGGGCGTTCACCAGGCTGAACTTCACTGCAGGAGAGGGCGTGGTGCAGAGAGAGGACAGAGGCGGGATTCCGGCACTGATCTGGGGAGGGCGGCTTGATTTTCTTTTACTGGATGTTTTTTTAACGTCCTGTGTTGCTCTCTGATTGTCTTCGTTTGCATCTTCTGAGCTTGTTTCCTCCTGCTCATTCGACTGGATCTCCTCGATTAATGCTGAAGCATCTTGCTCGTGTTCCTCCCACCAGGGACGCCAGACTGGCACAACTGCTCCGATCTCTCCCCCCTTCAGCAGCCTCTGGAACTTCTGCTTTTCCTTTTCAGGCAGAAGCTTCCACAGCTCGTCTCCCGTTAGAGCATCAATATTTACTCCCGACAGTCTTGTTGCTAAATCCTCCTCGTCCTCCTCCGTGTCCTCACCCTCGTTACCGATCTGTCCGAGCTGGTGCAGAATCTTCTCCACTTCATCTTCATGCCCCTCCAGTCCAGTCTCCTGAATCTGTGCCAGTCTGGACAGCAGCGTTAGCTTCTCTGTGCCCAGTCTCTCCTCTTCTGTCAGTTCCCTCGCCGTTCCATGGTCGCTCCTCAGCCTGAGTAGAATCTCCCTCATGTTCCTCTGCACCTCCTGGTCTGATCCTCCCCGGAGTTTCAGCTCCTGACTTACACACTCCCTGTAAAAGTCCTCCGAACAGGATGTATGGGCATCACCACGGTAACAGCTCAGTGAGCAGTACGGAACATTACACCTGGGACAGGTGTACCGCGCCGGCTGCACCACACACAGTCCACACGGGCGCGGCGAGGAGGAGGAAGATCCTCGGTGCTCATCGTCTCCGGCCGGAGTTAGATCACACACGGCGTTCACAGGAAGTGAAATCCCGTCTTTAGTACGCTCTTCGGGTTTCACATCTGTGTGAGGATCACTGAGAGGCTCTTCAGTCCAGATGTTGGTGAGAAACGAGTGGAAACAGGCTGGAAGGTTCCGTCTGAACCCGAACTGCATCATCAGCTGAGGAGAAACATCACAAACACACACAATACCAAGAAATATTAATAAATATATAAATCATACGATTACAAACAGAGTTTCAGTTTATTTATAAAGTTTTAATTCATTCAAACCCTGAAAGATGTGAAAATACTTTCTACACTGTTGAGAAATTCGAACATTTAAATTTTGGAAGATTATTTGTAACATTTTATTATAAAAGAATTGCCTGTACGATATGAAACAGTAAAATAAATTAAATAGAAAATGTTTAATTCTTAAAATCAAATCTTTATTATCGATACTAAATACTTATATTCTTACTGCTGAACACTTAGGAAAGTAGAGTTTAGGTTATAATAATACTAATATAATACTAATAATAATAATAAAAGGTGAGTGAGTTAAATTATAAACATAAAAATTCTGATCATTTACACACAGAAGCGATATTAGCTTTAGCCGTTAGCTTAGCGGAGTTTATAACACTCACATTCTCTCTCTGATCGGATTAACTGTAGTTTGACAGTAAAATAAATAAATATGTGGCTGGAACATTAATCACCTTTAATTCTGAATGATTATAATGATTATTTTGTACTTACTGTTTACTCAATAAACGCTGATTTAACTTCGCAGAACTCACAGCCAGTCGCCGAGTGATGACGTCACACATCAACGCCTATAGCTTACTGTATATAAATAAATATAGAACTTTAAATTGAAAACTAAATTTATTCTATTTGGAATAATTAAAAGTGACATATTGAATTCAGATGAAACTTATATTGTCAACCTTCTCTTAATATTATCCAAATATCACATTCGTTGTTGTAAATGTATGAATAATAGACCAAATTTCAACACTTTTAAGGCATCCTTTATATAGAATTTTTTATATTATATAGAAAACTTCTCTGTCCCTTAAGGTCTTTTAAAAAATAATTAAATGGTATTACCTATAAAATCCTGCATTAGCTAATTTTATTTATATTTTATTTCTACTTCTATAACCTCGAGCAATTTTTAGTTAATAATTGTCTAATTTTTATTGTGTATGTTATAACTTGGCTGTGATTGATGTATTCTTTTGTAATATTCGTTGTTCAATAAAGTTCATTTAAAAAAAAGTATGTAAATATATATTTAACTACATACATTTATTTTGTATTTACAGTTATCGTACCTTAAATCTTTTTGTTAAAATCAGTGAATGTTTTGATCATGTGGCAGAGATATTATATGTAAAATATTTAATGTTATTTTTGCTGATTCAAAACTAAAAATAAAAACAAAAACACAGATTTTAAATTCAGGTTTTTATTAATATTAAACATGAATAATTCAGAATCTGTTACATTAATGAGTGACGGTGTTTATTAGAATCCGTGTTGGAGGATCCAGTCCTTCAGCTCTTTATTAAACTCTCCTTTAACCCGGATGCTCATGGTGACCTCGTTGACCTGTGTGGGCGTGTCCCTCCCGGTCACCTGCTGCAGGTGATTCTTTACATCTTTATTTAGGGCCTGAAAGACAAACAGATCATTCATAATCATTTACTGATATCAGGGACAGAAGGAGGAATCATGCTGTGTGATGTGATCTGTACCCAGATATCTCCCTCCACTTTTCGGATGATGGTGCTCTTCTGGTTCCCGTGTTTCATGTCAGAATAAACTGGGATGTTGTGCATCCTGGATCGACGGATCATGTACGGCAGGGACGGAGGCGTCACTACAATCAAACATCACACACAGATATGGGGTGTAAATCACACAGAGAAAAACACCCAGAAAAAATCCCCCCAAATCTGTAACATAATTAAAATCACAATGATTTTCTGTGACAACATTTAAATTGTTAGTATTTATACTAACTGTCCATCCTGATGGTGTAGTACAGGTGTAGGTGTGTGTGTGTGTGTGTGTACCTGAGGGCGGAGTCCATCCTGATGGTGTAGTACAGGTGTGTGTGTGTGTGTGTGTGTGTGTGTGTGTACCTGAGGGCGGAGTCCATCCTGATGGTGTAGTACAGGTGTGTTTGGGTGGAGGTGGGATGGATGATGGAGGAATGAGTCTCTCTACATACTGAAACTCTTCTTTACTCTCAATCACTGCACCAACTCCACCTGCTGCACCAACTCCACCAACTCCACCTGCTGCACTGCCTTCCACCTAAACCAAACAAACCTGAACACTGAGCGTGTTTCATAATAAAGGTGTAAAATCTCCTCTCACACAGCAGCTTAATACACCTGTAACCCTGAAGCATGATGGGAGACTTTATAAACACAGAGAAGTCTTGTTACATTTACTATAATAAACTCTTAATATTTAATCATCAATAACGTTTCACTGATATTAAACTCTTTTATTTTATTAATGCAAAAATAGATGAACTAATTACAATAACAATAGAATTAAATATAAATATGATACATCAAATCAACAACACACAGCATTACTGTAGTATATTAATAATAAATATAATAATATAAAACACGGTGGTGTTTAGAAGCAGTTTAATGATTAATAGAAATCAGAATCTGAAGTTTATTACCTTATAAAAACCCTATCAGCATATATACTTATAAAAACTATATAACGCAAAATATAATTTTAATATCATGCAAATATGAATGATTATAATGTTTTAATAATGATTTTGAATATAAATGTGAAGAATAAAGATGTTTAATATCACTGCAGTCGTGTAGCATGTAGCTAACAGAGCTAAATACACATGAATATAATAATATTGATGATAGTAATGAGGATGAATCGGAACTCACCTGTAAACACGGTGTAACTGTGATTATGTTTCTACTTTTCTCTGTTAATCTGCATTTATTTAACAAATATCTGCTCAGTGTCACTGTCCTGCCTCTGATGGAAGCCGCCATTATCTTATACTGCACATGCGCACGGTGAGGCAATGCACTCTGGGTAATGTAGTTTAATACAGCCTGACTGTAATCAGACCTGTAAGGACTTTAATGTTTAATGTTAGATATTCACTAAAGGACAGTTTAAGAAGGTTTTGTTTTGCCATGAACATCTGACTAAATGTAACCTGTTAACATTTACTCGTAATAACATCGGTACTTTGGTTAACGTTTAATCCCCAGCTGTAATAACACTCTATTATTATTTACAATTTTATTAACATTTTACTTCATGTCTCAACTTTTCTGTAATTGATATTTGGACAACAGCAATTTTATTAAGACTTTTCATGTAATAAATATAACATGAATTCCTGTAACTGTAATTATTGAATTGGTGTACAGCAGACCCTTGACTTATGAATGTAATTAGTTCTGAAGCGCTGTTCTTAAGTCAGAATGTTCGTTAGTTAAACCTGTTTTTCCCCATAAGAAATAATGTAAACAGAATTAATCCATGCCAGACCCCCCAAACCCCTAACCTCCCCTTACCCCTAACCTCTCTAATGTCTTAAATGCTCTTTTTTGTTATAAATACACGTATATTTCCCTTAAATCTTAAATTATAGAATAGATAATACTGTAATAAACAATAATAAACAACAATACACAGTAGTACTGTACATAACACACACCACATTACAGTACAGTACATGTGCTGCACCAAACTTTATATAAACTCTATCTACCAGAAACAATAACTCTCATATTTCTCTATTATTTCCTTCTTTATTTCAGTAATGTTGTATTTTGTAGGTGTAACTGCACTAAAGAAAGAATACTTTACTGATCTGATTTCCTTCTTCTCTCTCACTCACTGCCCCCTCTGTCTGATACACAGTGACACCTACTGGCAGGAGTAATTATACAACAACAAATAGTGATACTTTTATTTTCTCACCACTGTGTTTTCTTTGCACTTTCTTTGGGGAAATTTTAATATTGAAAAACACCAAAAAAACACTGTCCGCTGTCCGAATGTTCGCTCACTATATATATATATATATATATATATATATATATATATATATATATATATATAGAGAGAGAGAGAGAGAGAGAGAGAGAGAGAGAGAGAGAGAGAGAGAAAGAGAGAGAGAGAGGCGTCATGTGTTTGGTGAATTTCTGTTCGTAGTCTGAACTTTGTTCGTACATTAAGTTGAAAAAGATCGCTCGTAATCCGAAATGTTCGCATGGTAAACCGTTTACTCAAGAGTCTATTGTAGTAATATTTGTTTATATACTTTAAAATAGTATAAATTTTAAACCTAAATCTTTTCCTCATTTCCTCATCCAGAAAATATAATGATGAATAAATAAAAAACTATTTATTCACAATATAAACGTGTTTAAATAGAAGTTTCTACATTGTATACGCTATTAGAAAGATTATTTTATAATATTTTACACACAAAACAAGTTTTAAATAACTTTTTAATATTAAACCACCACACACATTATAACAGCATGAAAATACTCTATAATAATAAACTTCATAAATGAAAACATGTTTAAAGCTGCTCATTAATGAAGTGTGTTTACTGCAGTCACTGTTTCATCTACATGAATAAATGAAATGAATGAATTTAAACTGAAAATGTTTATTATAAAGCAGTAAAATCATCATGAGTTTAGATTCAGCAGCACTGAGAGACAAAATTCATCCACATTCACATCATCATGATTCTGAAGGTTTTTTGCTGTTTCTTCCCACCGGATCAGCGATCACCACGATACCCCACGCAGCCAAACCTACACACACACACACACACACACACACACACACACACACACACACACACACATTATATATATACACTCACTGTCTATTTTATCATTTTATCTAACCCTAACCCTATCAGGACCACCACAGAGCAGGTATTATTTAGGTGGTGGATGATTCTCAGCACTGCAGTGACGCTGACATGGTGGTGGTGTGTTAGTGTGTGTTGTGCTGGTATGAGTGGAGTTTTTAAACACCTCACTGTCACTGCTGGACTGAGAATAGTCCACAAACCAAAAACATCCAGCCGACAGCGCCCCGTGGGCAGCGTCCTGTTACCACTGATGAAGGTCTAGAAGATGACCGACTCAAACAGCAGCAATAGATGAGCGATCGTCTCCGACTTTACATCTACAAGGTGGACCGACTAGGTAGGAGTGTCTAATAGTTTTTGTTTGTTTATTAGGATTTTAACGTCATGTTTTACACTTTTGGTTACATTCATGACAGGAACGGTAGTTTATCTTCAGACAAGGTTCATCAGTTCACAAGTTTAATGTCAAACACAGTCATGGACAATTTGTATCTCCAATTTACCTCACTTGCATGTTTTTGGACTGTGGGAGGAAACCGGAGCTCCCGGAGTAAACCCACGCAGACACGGGGAGAACATGCCAACTCCACACAGAAAGGACCCAGACCGCCCCACCTGGGGATCGAACCCAGGACAGTGCTACCCACCGAGCCACCGTGCCGCCCAGTGTCTAATAGTGGACAGTGAGTGAACACGGTGTTTAAAAACTCCAGCAGCGCTGCTGTGTCTGATTCACTCATACCAGCACAACACACACTAACACACCACCACCATGTCAGTGTCACTGCAGAGCCGAGAATCATCCACCACCTAAATAATACCTGCTCTGTGGTGGTCCTGTACATATATCTGGTTTGATATTTCTGAACAAGCTGTGATCAGGAGTGATTTTAAAGTGTAATCTAAATAAATAAGTGTTTACTGATTGATGTATCTGCTCCTGGACCACAGCAGGTGTGTTGGTACCTGAGGAGAAGATGATCTGTAGGACGGTACCGATGCGCGCTCCCGCTGCTGCTGGGTGACGGTGTGAATGTGAACGCGCACCGCGGTAAACCCACAGCGCGGACAGTAAGAGAGCAGAACCGGACAGAACCCTGCAGCTCCAACACTGAGATAAACCTGACTTAGATCCTGATCCAGAACCTGGTCCTGGTCCCGGTACCGAATCTGTCGACATTTCTCAATATCAAACTCTGAAGCTGAAGCTCAGAGCACACACCACACTGCGCATGCGAAAAGAAACTTCAAAATAAAAGTCGGTGGAAAAGTTGCGTAAAGATCAACGCCATTCTGGTCAAGGTCGCAGTGGGTCTGGTACTACGTTTTCATGTATTTATAGGAACCTTTCATCAATAATGTGTCTTTAATGAAGCATAAACAGCTGTAATGATGTACAGATGTTCAGAACAAATCAATGTATTTTATTAACAACATAATGAAACAGATGTGCAGCCTGATACAGTCAGGTTTGTAATTTATACTGAAATATTTCATGTTAAGTTGACTGTGTGTATTCTGTAAAAGTGTCCTCATTCTTAAAGGGTTTAATTTAAATTAAATAACCACCACACCCGCCCCAAAACACCCCAAATATCTTCTCATGTGTCTGTTCATCTCAGACTTCAGATATTTTTATTATCTCAGAGTTCCAGTCACTCCCACATAAATAAAGAGAAATCTGAACATAAACCCTCCTGGATTACAGATGTGATCAGTACTGGGACGTGAACCCAGCTCATTTATGGGGGCCGAAGGATCGAGCGACGTTCTCGTTGGTTTGAGCCGCATCCTTCAGCAGCTCCATGATCACAGCGTTTCTCTTCCTGCTCTCCTCCATCCGGTCCGGGTTCGACTCCGGCAGCTTCTGCACACAAACACAACCAACATGAAGGTTCATTTAACCTGAACTCAGAACTCTGGTGCTCCAGAGTCCATCAGGATTAACCGCTGCTTTATACACTGATCAGTCTCACCAGGATCTCTCAAGTATTTCTGAGTACATTTCAGAACGAAGAGCGGGAGGTTCATCTGTGTAACAGGTTACTGTCTGTAGTATAGTGAGTATAGTAAATAGTAAACCGAGTAGTGTAGTGAGTACAGTAAGTAATGTGTAGCTTACTAAGTATAGTCAGTAGTACAGTGTTTAGTATACTATATGGTATAGTGAGTATAGTAAGTAGTATAGGTGAGTATAGTCAGTAGTATAGTGATTATAAGTGAGTATAGTGTGTAGTATACTGACTCGTGTAGGAGTGTTTAGTAGTACGGTATAATGAGTATAGTTGTATAAGTGAGTAGTGTACTGAGTACAGTGTGTAGTATAGTGATTATAAGTGAGAGTAGTGTGTAGTGTAGTCATTATAAGTGAGTATAGTGAGTAGTATAGTGATTATAAGTGAGAGTAGTGTGTAGTGTAGTGATTATAAGTGAGTATAGTGAGTAGTATAGTGATTATAAGTGAGAGTAGTGTGTAGTATAGTGATTATAAGTGAGAGTAGTGTGTAGTATAGTGATTATAAGTGAGTATAGTGAGTAGTATAGTGATTATAAGTGAGAGTAGTGTGTAGTGTAGTGATTATAAGTGAGTATAGTGAGTAGTATAGTGATTATAAGTGAGTAGTGTGTAGTATAGTGATTATAAGTGAGTATAGTGAGTAGTATAGTGATTATAAGTGAGAGTAGTGTGTAGTAGTGATTATAAGTGAGTATAGTGAGTAGTATAGTGATTATAAGTGAGTAGTGTGTAGTATAGTGATTATAAGTGAGTATAGTGAGTAGTATAGTGATTATAAGTGAGAGTAGTGTGTAGTATAGTGATTATAAGTGAGAGTAGTGTGTAGTATAGTGATTATAAGTGAGTATAGTGTGTAGTATAGTGATTATAAGTAAGTATAGTGAGTAGTATAGTGATTATAAGTGAGTATAGTGAGTAGTAGTGTGTAGTATAGTGATTATAAGTGAGTATAGTGTGTAGTATAGTGATTATAAGTGAGTATAGTGAGTAGTATAGTGATTATAAGTGAGAGTAGTGTGTAGTATAGTGATTATAAGTGAGAGTAGTGTGTAGTATAGTGATTATAAGTGAGTATAGTGTGTAGTATAGTGATTATAAGTGAGTATAGTGAGTAGTATAGTGTGTAGTATAGTGATTATAAGTGAGTATAGTGAGTAGTATAGTGATTATAAGTGAGTATAGTGAGTAGTATAGTGTGTAGTATAGTGATTATAAGTGAGTATAGTGTGTAGTATAGTGTGTAGTATAGTGATTGTAAGTAAGTATAGTGAGTAGTATAGTGATTATAAGTGAGTATAGTGAGTAGTATAGTGTGTAGTATAGTGATTATAAGTGAGTATAGTGAGTAGTATAGTGATTATAAGTGAGTATAGTGTGTAGTATAGTGATTATAAGTGAGTATAGTGAGTAGTATAGTGATTATAAGTGAGTATAGTGAGTAGTATAGTGTGTAGTATAGTGATTATAAGTGAGTATAGTGAGTAGTATAGTGATTATAAGTGAGTAGTGAGTAGTATAGTGTGTAGTATAGTGATTATAAGTGAGTATAGTGAGTAGTATAGTGATTATAAGTGAGTATAGTGAGTAGTATAGTGTGTAGTATAGTGATTGTAAGTGAGTATAGTGTGTAGTATAGTGATTATAAGTGAGTATAGTGTGTAGTATAGTGTGTAGTATAGTGATTGTAAGTAAGTATAGTGAGTAGTATAGTGATTATAAGTGAGTATAGTGAGTAGTATAGTGTGTAGTATAGTGATTATAAGTGAGTATAGTGAGTAGTATAGTGATTATAAGTGAGTATAGTGAGTAGTATAGTGTGTAGTATAGTGATTATAAGTGAGTATAGTGAGTAGTATAGTGATTATAAGTGAGTATAGTGAGTAGTATAGTGTGTAGTATAGTGTGTAGTATAGTGATTGTAAGTAAGTACTGTGCTGGTACCTGCAGTATTTGTTTGTTTCTGTCCTCTCCGGGTGAGATGCTCCACCAGGAAGCG
>NC_086005.1:29198929-29203929 GCF_030014385.1 Trichomycterus rosablanca | reverse complement strand
GGGTGGAGTCACTAAGCTCCGCCTCCAAGCCCTGTAGATCCGCCTCCAGTTTAGACTGGGCGTGGCTCAGGAACTTATCACAGAGCTCCTCAGCTGGTTCATCAAGCTGCAGCAGCAACTCAACACACTCGGAGAGCTCCTTAGCACTCGCACCGCCGTCCCTGTTAACACACACACACACACAATCAGTACACACCATCATCACACACCACCATCACACACCACCATCACACACACCACCATCACACACACCACCATCACACACACCACCATCACACACACACCACCATCACACACACACCACCGTCCCTGTTAACACACACACACCACCATCACACACACCACCATCACACACCACCATCACACACACCACCATCACACACACCACCATCACACACACCACCATCACACACACCACCATCACACACACCACCATCATCCTGGGAGCTGTATCAGTACCTGAACCTCTCCCTGAGCTGGAGGGTTAGCTGGAGCATGATGGTGTTGCACTCCTCCTGGATGCCCCTGAAGGAGGTGATGTTGTTGTAGTGGTTGAGGACGCAGCGCGCTCTCCTCTCAGCGCTTACCGCCCGCGCGAACTCCCCACTGTCCACACAGTTCCTCAACCAGACGGGGAACTCGAACAGGAACTGCAGCTTTCGCACCAGGGAGTGCACACCTGTACGGGGGGGGGGGGGGGGTCAGAGACACTGAATACAGCTACAGAGACCAAACCCAGAGCGGTGGAGGCGGAAACACCTACTGTTATAAAGTCACCTCACAGCACTCTACCTGAGAGAGTGAATGTGTGTGTGTACCTGAGAGTTTGGTGATCTGGGTGTGATGGTCCTGCAGGGTGGTGCTGATGTTGGCGCTGAACTCAGTGATGGAGGCCATGTTAGCAGAGAGACCGTCCATCTCATCCTCCATCTTCTTAAAATCATTCTTCATTTTCCTAATCGTATCTAAAATCACACAATCACAGTTAGTATGGTGTAGTTATTACACTGTAGTTAGTACGGTGTAGTTAGTACGGTGTAGTTATTACGGTGCAGTTATTACGGTGTAGTTATTACACTGTAGTTAGTACGGTGTAGTTAGTACGGTGTAGTTATTACGGTGCAGTTATTACGGTGCAGTTATTACGGTGTAGTTATTACACTGTAGTTAGTACGGTGTAGTTAGTACGGTGTAGTTATTACGGTGTAGTTAGTACAGTGTAGTTATTACGGTGTAGTTAGTATGGTGTAGTTATTACACTAGTTAGTACGGTGTAGTTAGTACGGTGCAGTTATTACGGTGCAGTTATTACGGTGCAGTTATTACGGTGCAGTTATTACGGTGCAGTTATTACGGTGTAGTTAGTACGGTGTAGTTAGTACGGTGTAGTTAGTACAGTGTAGTTATTACGGTGTAGTTAGTACAGTGTAGTTAGTATGGTGTAGTTAGTACGGTGTAGTTAGTACGGTGTAGTTATTACAGTGTAGTTATTACGGTGTAGTTAGTACTGTGCAGTTATTACGGTGTAGATATTACGGTGTAGTTAGTACAGTGTAGTTAGTATGGTGTAGTTAGTACAGTGTAGTTATTACGGTGTAGTTAGTACAGTGTAGTTAGTACGGTGTAGTTATTACGGTGTAGTTATTACGGTGTAGTTAGTACGGTGTAGTTAGTACAGTGTAGTTAGTACGGTGTAGTTAGTACGGTGTAGTTATTACAGTGTAGTTAGTACAGTGTAGTTATTACGGTGTAGTTATTACGGTGTAGTTAGTACAGTGTAGTTATTACGGTGTAGTTAGTACGGTGTAGTTATTACGGTGCAGTTATTACGGTGTAGTTATTACACTGTAGTTAGTACGGTGTAGTTATTACGGTGTAGTTATTACGGTGTAGTTAGTACGGTGTAGTTAGTACAGTGTAGTTAGTACGGTGTAGTTAGTACGGTGTAGTTATTACAGTGTAGTTAGTACAGTGTAGTTATTACGGTGTAGTTATTACGGTGTAGTTAGTACAGTGTAGTTATTACGGTGTAGTTAGTACGGTGCAGTTATTACGGTGCAGTTATTACGGTGTAGTTATTACACTGTAGTTAGTACGGTGTAGTTAGTACGGTGTAGTTAGTACGGTGTAGTTATTACGGTGTAGTTATTACGGTGTAGTTAGTACAGTGTAGTTATTACGGTGTAGTTAGTATGGTGTAGTTATTACACTAGTTAGTACGGTGTAGTTAGTACGGTGCAGTTATTACGGTGCAGTTATTACGGTGCAGTTATTACGGTGCAGTTATTACGGTGTAGTTAGTACGGTGTAGTTAGTATGGTGTAGTTAGTACGGTGTAGTTATTACAGTGTAGTTATTACGGTGTAGTTAGTACAGTGTAGTTAGTATGGTGTAGTTATTACGGTGCAGTTATTACGGTGTAGTTAGTACGGTGTAGTTAGTATGGTGTAGTTAGTACGGTGTAGTTATTACAGTGTAGTTATTACGGTGTAGTTAGTACAGTGTAGTTAGTATGGTGTAGTTAGTACGGTGTAGTTATTACAGTGTAGTTAGTACTGTGCAGTTATTACGGTGTAGATATTACGGTGTAGTTAGTACAGTGTAGTTAGTATGGTGTAGTTAGTACAGTGTAGTTATTACGGTGTAGTTAGTACAGTGTAGTTATTACGGTGTAGTTAGTACTGTGTAGTTAGTACGGTGTAGTTAGTACAGTGTAGTTAGTACGGTGTAGTTAGTACGGTGTAGTTATTACAGTGTAGTTAGTACAGTGTAGTTATTACAGTGTAGTTAGTACAGTGTAGTTATTACGGTGTAGTTATTACGGTGTAGTTAGTACAGTGTAGTTAGTATGGTGTAGTTAGTACGGTGTAGTTATTACGGTGTAGTTAGTACAGTGTAGTTATTACGGTGTAGTTAGTACAGTGTAGTTATTACGGTGTAGTTATTACGGTGTAGTTAGTACAGTGTAGTTATTACGGTGTAGTTAGTACAGTGTAGTTATTACGGTGTAGTTAGTACAGTGTAGTTATTACGGTGTAGTTAGTATGGTGTAGTTATTACACTAGTTAGTACGGTGTAGTTAGTACGGTGCAGTTATTACGGTGCAGTTATTACGGTGCAGTTATTACGGTGTAGTTAGTACGGTGTAGTTAGTACGGTGTAGTTAGTACAGTGTAGTTATTACGGTGTAGTTATTACGGTGTAGTTAGTACAGTGTAGTTAGTATGGTGTAGTTAGTACGGTGTAGTTATTACAGTGTAGTTATTACGGTGTAGTTAGTACTGTGCAGTTATTACGGTGTAGATATTACGGTGTAGTTAGTACAGTGTAGTTAGTATGGTGTAGTTAGTACAGTGTAGTTATTACGGTGTAGTTAGTACAGTGTAGTTAGTACGGTGTAGTTATTACGGTGTAGTTAGTACTGTGTAGTTAGTACGGTGTAGTTAGTACAGTGTAGTTAGTACGGTGTAGTTAGTACGGTGTAGTTATTACGGTGTAGTTAGTACAGTGTAGTTATTACGGTGTAGTTAGTACAGTGTAGTTATTACGGTGTAGTTAGTACAGTGTAGTTATTACGGTGTAGTTATTACGGTGTAGTTAGTACAGTGTAGTTATTACGGTGTAGTTAGTACAGTGTAGTTATTACGGTGTAGTTATTACGGTGTAGTTAGTACGGTGTAGTTAGTACAGTGTAGTTCATACGGTGTAGTTAATACAGTGTAGTTATTACGGTGTAGTTATTACGGTGTAGTTATTGATATACTGACCTGTAGCAGAAATAAATTTGTTGTAGTTTTCGTAGACGAGTGTTTGCATGTCGCTGTCCAGAGATCTGATCTGCTTCACCATACAGCTCTCCTGATCCATCAGCTCTGCCAGGGAACACTCCTTCCTCAACTACACACACACCACACACACCACACACACACCATACACACACACACACCCCACACACATATATACACACACCACACACACACACATATACACACACACCCCACACACACACACCACACACACCACACACACACACCATACACACACACACACCCCACACACATATATACACACACCACACACACACACATATACACACCCCCCCCCACACACACACACACCCCATACACACACACACACACACACACACACACCCCATACACACACACACACACACACCATACACACACCACACACACATACCATACACACATACCATACACACACCCCACACACACATATACACACACACACCCCACACACACACCCACATGAATGATTAAATAATTAATCTGATGTTACTGTGTTTACACCGGGACCAAAACCTGTTGCAGCTGACTGAATAAAGAATGAATGTAAAAATAGCACTAAGCGATGATTTATTATTGATGATTAGTGATATGATGATAAATGATATTTACCTTGTTGAGATAGCGCTCCGGATCGAACTGAGACCCGTTGATGTCGCACGGATCCGCGGATTCAGGTTCGGTTCCTCCCTCCTCACCGAGTCCATAATACTGCTGCAATAACCCGTGAGCTCTCCGCTTACTAACCCCACTACTGCCCTCACTCACATCCATAATCACCGATAATCACCAGCAATAATCAGCAATAATCGTGAATCTGAGCTGTAATGTGGATTATTTACATTCAATTCTGTATAAAATCCTTCAGTTTATCAGCTCACAGATACTGAGGTGGAACATCATGGCGCCCTGCGTCCACACTCTTCATAATAAAAGTCCTTCAGAAACACCATTACCCTAACTTATGTACTCACATTCACTCACATAATCACTCATAATGTGTCTCGAGGGACGTGGACACACTGTCAGTGATTGAGTTAGTGTCATTTATGCTTCCAACATCAAGGCAACAGTTTGGGGAAGGTGTTTTCCTGTTCCAGCATGTTTATATAAAGACGTGGTTAGAGGAACTTCAGCCCCAGTGAAAGCCCTGTTACAGGAGTGCAGAGGCTTTTACTGTGGCACAAAAAAGAG
>NC_086005.1:29183929-29188929 GCF_030014385.1 Trichomycterus rosablanca | reverse complement strand
ACAAACACACACACACACAAACACACACACACACACACACACACAAACACACACACAAACACACACACACACAAACAAACACAAACACACACACACACAAACACACACACACACACACACACACACACACACACACAAACACACACACACACAAACAAACACAAACACACACACACACAAACACACACACACACAAACACACACACAAACACACACACAAACAAACACAAACACAAACACACACACACACACAAACACACACACACAAACACACACACACAAACACACACACACACAAACACACACAAACACACACACAAACACACACACACACACACACACACAAACACACACACACACAAATATATATGACAAAAGCTTTCAGAAAAGCTGCAGAACTCCCAGGATGGCACTAAATTAAATAGCAATTTTAATCCTGTAACCTCATTTATACAGAAACACTAAAGAGAAATAATAATAATAATAACAATAAGTAATTACATTGAATAACAGCATTAATCAGTTTCATAAGCACTTTCTATATAATTAGATTATACATAATATTATATTATAATATTATAAACTATAATGTCAGTAATAATGTAATAAATGAAATATAAAACTCTGCTGTTAATGTGACACTGATGTTCCCGTTAGCTCTCCATGCTAACACTTACCTCTGTGTGTATTAGCTGCTCTGCTCTCAAACTGTAACTCTAACAGACTTTATAAAAAATCACCATAAGAGAGTTTAAACTTCTAATTGTTTATTTATTTTTAAAGGTTAAATATTATAAATGTACATAAGAAAGCGCATCGATATTAAACTTGTAACTATGCTAACGAAGCTAACAGTGTTTACTCCCTCAGAACCGCGCTTCACTCCTCCCACCGCTACTGTTACTTCCTCATTCACCAGCGCCACCTACTGACAGCGTACTGCACCTACACTCACCATCCTCATCATCACCATCCTCATCCTCATCCTCATCACCTACACTCACCATCCTCATCCTCATCATCACCATCCTCATCCTCATCACCTACACTCACCATCCTCATCATCACATCCTCATCCTCATCACCTTCATCCTCATCACCTACACTCACCATCCTCATCCTCATCACCATCCTCATCCTCATCACCTACACTCACCATCCTCATCCTCATCATCACATCCTCATCCTCATCACCTACACTCACCATCCTCATCCTCATCATCACATCCTCATCCTCATCACCTTCATCCTCATCACCTACACTCACCATCCTCATCCTCATCACCATCCTCATCCTCATCACCTACACTCACCATCCTCATCCTCATCATCACCATCCTCATCCTCATCACCTACACTCACCATCCTCATCCTCATCATCACCATCCTCATCCTCATCACCTACACTCACCATCCTCATCCTCATCATCACCATCCTCATCCTCATCACCTACACTCACCATCCTCATCCTCATCATCACCATCCTCATCCTCATCATCATCACCTTCATCCTCATCACCTACACTCACCATCCTCATCCTCATCATCACCATCCTCATCACCTACACTCACCATCCTCATCCTCATCATCATCACCTTCATCCTCATCATCACCATCCTCATCCTCATCACCTACACTCACCATCCTCATCACCATCCTCATCCTCATCATCATCACCTTCATCCTCATCACCTACACTCACCATCCTCATCCTCATCATCACCATCCTCATCCTCATCACCTACACTCACCATCCTCATCCTCATCATCATCACCTTCATCCTCATCACCTACACTCACCATCCTCATCCTCATCATCACCATCCTCATCCTCATCACCTACACTCACCATCCTCATCCTCATCATCACCATCCTCATCACCTTCATCCTCATCACCTACACTCACCATCCTCATCCTCATCCTCATCCTCATCACCTTCATCCTCATCACCTACACTCACCATCCTCATCCTCATCACCATCCTCATCCTCATCCTCATCACCTACACTCACCATCCTCATCATCACCATCCTCATCCTCATCACCTTCATCCTCATCACCTTCATCCTCATCACCTACACTCACCATCCTCATCATCACCATCCTCATCCTCATCACCTTCATCCTCATCACCTACACTCACCATCCTCATCCTCATCACCATCCTCATCCTCATCACCTACACTCACCATCCTCATCCTCATCATCACCATCCTCATCACCTTCATCCTCATCACCTACACTCACCATCCTCATCCTCATCCTCATCCTCATCACCTTCATCCTCATCACCTACACTCACCATCCTCATCCTCATCACCATCCTCATCCTCATCCTCATCACCTACACTCACCATCCTCATCATCACCATCCTCATCCTCATCACCTTCATCCTCATCACCTTCATCCTCATCACCTACACTCACCATCCTCATCATCACCATCCTCATCCTCATCACCTTCATCCTCATCACCTACACTCACCATCCTCATCCTCATCACCATCCTCATCCTCATCACCTACACTCACCATCCTCATCCTCATCATCACATCCTCATCCTCATCACCTACACTCACCATCCTCATCCTCATCATCACCATCCTCATCCTCATCACCTACACTCACCATCCTCATCATCACCATCCTCATCCTCATCACCTTCATCCTCATCACCTACACTCACCATCCTCATCCTCATCATCACCATCCTCATCCTCATCACCTACACTCACCATCCTCATCCTCATCATCACCATCCTCATCCTCATCACCTACACTCACCATCCTCATCCTCATCATCACCATCCTCATCCTCATCACCTACACTCACCATCCTCATCATCACCATCCTCATCCTTATCACCTACACTCATCATCACCTACACTCACTATTATTATTATTATTATATTATTATTATTATTATCTTCATCACCTGCACTCATCATCCTCATCATCACCTGCACTCATCATTATTATTATCATCACCATCATCTTCATCATCATCATACTCACCTACACTCATCATTATTAACGTTATTATATATAAATATTATTATTATTATTATTATTAATTGCCTTCTACTGACCGTTTACTGCATCTACACTCATTATCTCTTCAGACTTTTCACACAATTCTGGAGTGTCTTCATGGGAATTTCTGACAATCCAGGAGCATTTGTAATATTTGCTACATTTACATTCACACTTACAGCGTTTAGCAGCGGTTTTTATCTACAGCGATTTCTCGCTCAGGGGCCCAACAGAGGCATACTGGTAGTGGCTCAAACCAGCAGCCTTCTGATTACTAGTCCAGTACCTTTAACCACTGATCTATTACTGCCTGATATCACTGCAGGATGAGAAGGCCTGAACATTCCACTTCATCTGGACCTTGGTGCATTAAAAATGTGATTTTATACAAATAAAATAAATATCTTTCTGCGCTCTGGTTTATTTTTTACTGTTTATTTTTGGTTGGTGTGAACATCTCAGTCATAACGACATTTATTACTGCAGCACAAACACAAACCCAATAACACATTTCTGTGAGGAACAGAGGGGTGCGCTGGTCCTGCACACACGAAACATCCTCAATCATTTCAAATCTTATAGTTATAATTAGTCCTGAAATCAATTCCACACGAATGAAAACACAACATCAACTTTAATCATTAATAAACACAAATGTCACGCAGCAGTGATGAATTTATTCATGATTATTTAGGAAACTGAAGCCACAGCAGCGTCACTAAACACCGTATATATCATTCATTCACTCCATAAACCAAACTGAACACAAATAACCTGCAGTTCTGTGTAAATATCCATCAAATATTATTATAAATAAACAGAAACACAATAACTCAGTACAAAACCTTTAAAAGCACTTTGTGGTTCAACACATTTTATATTTTAATAAAAATCTCTCAGTGCAAACAGTTTGTAGAGAGGAGCACATTCATCCCGCTGTACTCCTCCACCACTCACACTGAATCCCCTCCGGATCCCCATGCAGCCCTCCCTCCTACAGACACGCCCAACTGTGTCTGCTGTGCACCGGACATCAGGACTCAAACCCGAGCGCCCCGATAAAGCACTAAATCTAATCCAGTCCCAAAGTCCAATAATATGAGGACATGTGAGACTTAAACACGTGTAATCAGAATCAGACAAAATTAAACTTAAACAAATAAGAAGCAGGCATGGCTGCTGAACTCATCATCTCAGTCATAACACGGATTTAAATCTACATTTTATTGCACGTTATCAGAACCAGAATCTGATTATCTGATCATCTAAACCTGCGCATCTGAATAACCTGGATCATCTGATTCCACCTGCTTCTGTACAGCACTGTGGTGCCACCCTAACAAACCCCTCATTCATCACGGGGCGTCAGTCACAGATTCACCCTCCCACACCCGGGGGTCACCATAATACTGAAATAAAACGCACAGTACTGCGGGGAGAACATGCTAAACTCCTCACTGCTACCTGAGGTGAGGATGGAACCCTGGCACCCGGGACCCACATCTGCTGCTACTCACTTCAAATCAAGTGAAACTTTAAACTACGGTCTGAGTTCTGATTCAGGCACTGATGGCTTCATCCTGGTCAGGGTCAGGGTGGTTCCAGAGCCACCTGGAAGCAACACACTGCAGTGAGTTCTGGATCAAAGTGAATCTTTTGCTGGTGCTCCTAGTGAGCGTCTGTGGAAGAAGGTTCGACAGCGCCAGTCCACCGCTGCATGTAAACAAGAACAACAAAATACTGCGAATACGCTGAGCTAGCATGAGCGCTAATCATTACGCGAGCAGGTTAATTAGCCCGGATGAACGTAGAAGGTGCAGAAGGTGGATTGGGTTCCTGCTGCAGGAGCTGCAGTGTGATGTTACTGCAGGACGCATTTCTCCTTGTTGCTGTATTTTCGGCGCCGGAGCTCGAGTCCTCTCTCCAGCCGGGCGTCCTCCTCCAGCGCCCTGCACACACACA
>NC_086005.1:29151429-29176429 GCF_030014385.1 Trichomycterus rosablanca | reverse complement strand
TTCTGTCTGGTATTCAGTCGCTGTAGATGTTTGTACATCCTGAGGCTGTTCCTTTTCAGTTTTGAAGGATAATTTGGCTTGGTCTGATGGTTCTGTTCCTGGAGACTCTTCAGCATCACCCGAGACAGTACAGACATTAATTGGCTGTTCTTTCACTGTTCCTGAATATGCACTGGTATCACTGGGCTGATCTTCAGTTACTGGTAAACGCTCTTTGTCCTCATCTGGCTGTTCATGTAACGAAGCTAAAGGTGTTTTGGTTTCACGTGGCTGTTCTCTCTCAGGTCTGTCTCCTCTGGTATCATCCAGCTGATCTTTGGGTGTCGCTAACATGTGCTTTGAAGAAACTGGTGCTCTGGGTTTAGCTGAAGGACAGTCAGGAGCCTCCACTGGAGGAACAGCACTTCCTCTGGAATGTTCTTCATTCGTACCTCTTCCACTTCCTGTTTCATTGTTCTCAGGAGGAGCTCTGCAGCTTGAGTCGACTTCCTGCGCCGGAGCTCCGGTGTTTTTCCTCTCGGTCTCATGTGACGTAACATCTAGAGCTGAAGGTGAACCTGGCTCCTGTGCTGCCCGAGGTGTGGTATCGACGGTGGAGGTCCATGATGGCGATTCCTTCGGTCTGTGAGAAACGGGACACCAGTCAGGATCAGCACCACAGTACCAGATCTTCAAAACAATCAACACCATCAAAATCAACACCAGCATGCAGGGTGCAAACACACCAACACAGCTCCAGCAGCTACAGTTTCAGGACGTGGTTCTTATGAAGCAAAGCGTCAAGCTTTAGCATGAGAACATCAGAACATCCACCAGCAAACATCAACATCTCCAACTCCAGGACCAGAGTGAGATCTCAGCACATCTCCATACTGACGTCAGTGTTCTCCTCAGAAGCTGCTCCAATGTTCATGTTAGAAGAACTGAAGCAACAACCAGAACTAAACGCTTCTGCATTATCATTCACTCCAAACACCAGCATGAACAAGAGCAGACCAAACCAGACCAGACTGGACCAGGCCGGACCAGACCAGACAATTCTGTATGAGACCAAAGCATTCCAGACCAGACCACACTGGAACAGACTGGACTGGACCGGACCAGACCACTCCAGACCAGACCAGTCTAGACCAGACCAGAACAGACTGGACCGGAACAGACCAGACCGGACAAGACAAGTCTAGATCAGACCAGAGAATTTCAGACCAGAACAGACCAGATAAGACCGGACCGGACCAGATAAGATCAGATCATTCCAGGCCAGACCAGTTCAGTGCATTACAATTCCATGCAGCTCCTCATGAACTTACCCATCACTCATATAGAGCTCAGCCAGCCACACTGTTCCTACATCCTCCTGTCCCACCTCAAACTCCAGCTCCTCCTCCAGGGGTTCAGATGGAATCAAACCTCCCGTGTGGGTCTTTTTCTTCTGAACGTCTGGTTTCATCTCACTAGGTTCTTCACTCAGATGTTCTAAGCATTCTTCAACTGCTATGTCACCCAGATCCACTTCCTTTAACAGAGGAACCGGTTCAGTGGTGACACCAGGTGATCCATCACATATTTCCAGCTTCTTCTGAGCCTCCAGAGGGACGCAGGTCAGGAACGGCTGATCGATCATTTCTTCTAAACTCTGGGCTTGGGGCTGACCTCTTGATTCCAGCGTGGTGCTGATCTTCAGCTTGTGTACCGTTCTTTTACTGTTCATAATTTCGGCTTCCATTTCAGTCTCGGCGGTTCCAGTCGGACGTCTCTCTGACTCTCGTTCCACCTCTGAAGCAGCAAACCTCAGATTGTCCGCCAGGCTCCGTCCTGAAGGTTCTGGTACAGACGGACTGAGAAGGTCAGAAGGTTCTTTAGATGCTCTGGTAGGTTCTGCATCACAGAAGGGTTCTGGTGGAAGGATTTCGATCTCCTCTGGTACTGGTTCTGCGTCCTCGGGTTCCTCAGGTTCTCTCGGGCTCGGGTGGGTCAGCATGGACGTCACCGTCTCATAACTGAGGGCGAGAGGTTCAGAGAGATGGAATAAAATCATCATGAACGTTCTCCTGCTGAAGCTACAGGTGAAGAACTCACAGACGTCACACTGCAGCAGGGGTGCAGCTGAGGACCACGTCAGGAACCCTCTCCTCACGCTGGAGGTCCATCAGGCCGTCAGCCACACCCGCCGTTTAGAGGAGCACAAAACCAAACAAAGAGCCATGCACACTCCATAGAACGAGCGTGGTCAAGACTCAACACCGAGTTCCAAACTTCCTCCAGAGCTGCTCATCAGGAGCTTCATGCATTAGGTTTATAACACATCAAGTGTAGGCAGGATTGGTGTAAAGTACACCACCACTGGACTCATGGCCCAAGCTTTTTGGGCTGTGGATTATACTTACAGGACTACGCCCACCCCCTGCTGGCCCCGATCCGTTCTGATCAATTTAAGCTCATTTTAAGCCAATAAATCCAGGAAGTCGCTCAAGGTCCCAGTTCCTCCTCACCTCTGATAACCATGCAGAACCTGGAAACCATTCTAGCGGTCATGCTTCCTGCACTCACCCTTTATACAACACACCAAATATTCCCTTCACCAGGCCTGGAGATGGTTCCTCCAGTATCTCAGCAGGTTCCTCCTCCGTAACCACGCCCCGGTCCTCAATCTGAGACGAGCTTTCAGCCGTTTCCTCTATCGACTCCTCCCTCACCTCACTCCACCCCTCACAGCCAACCACAACCTTCTTCAGATCTTCATCCTGCTGGCTCTTCATCAGCTGCTCGCTTTCAGATTTCCATTCAGGCTTGCTGCTGTGGTGCGACATGATGAGGAACCATAAAAGAAAGTATTCGGTGAAGACCATCACACAGAAGATCCAACCAGTTAGGAGTCCGTTAGCTTGTTCAGGTCGGGGGTTAATATCTGCTAAACTTCATGCAAGTCCAGGTGAACGTGCCATGCAGCTCCAGCTTACCCTCCATCCTGAGACTCCATCTCTGACGTCTCCAAACGGACTCCATCGTTTTCTTCTCCCTTCCTTCCTTTGATCTTCTCTAAAGTGGTCCAGGATGGGATCTCAGATGTTTCCTCTGGACCTTCTGTATCTGGCTCAGTGATGTTTGTGGGTTCTGTGTGAGCTGGAGGTACCAGAAGATCAGACTGAGGTGATTCTGTCACAGATTTCTCCTCAGTACTGGGTTCATGTTCAGGTTCCTCCAGGTTCTTCACGTCTTCTGCTTCATCACAGCTTTTATTTCCACTGTGAGGTGAAACACACACTTACAGCTCAGAGGTTTACAGACAGCAGTAGGATGAGCTGGCTCACAAATATACAGACACCAGTTTAGTTCAGCAACGTGTTTATAAACGTTTTATTGACGGTCAGGACGTTGATTTTTAGCTCTCAGGTGAGTGCAGGTAAACAAAGGTGCTGCTCATCACACACTTACCCTGCCGGGATCATCTCACTGGGTGCAGTACCAGGGTTCAGGGGGGTCGGTTCTGTAGGATCAGGTTCTTCTGGATCCTTCAACCTCTTTACTCCACCATACACAAGGATCTTCATCTCATCACACACCGGCTCAGAACTGTGTGTGTGTGCAGTGTGTGTGTGTGCAGTGTGTGTGTGTGCAGTGTGTGTGTGTGTATCAGTGATCTTGTTGGTGATGGTTGATGTATTTGTAGAAAATTGATTTGAGCTGAAAAAAAAAAAAATAATAATCATAATAATATTAATAATAATATTTATAATATTTATAATAATAATATTTATAATATTTATAATAATAATATTTATAATAATATTTATAATATTTATAATAATAATATTTATAATAATAATAATATTAATAATAATAATAATAATACTATTTATAATAATAATATTTATAGTATTTATAATATTTGTAAAAATAATAAAATAATAATATGTATAATAATACAATAATAATATTTATAATAATAAAATAATAATAATTATACTTATAATAATAATAATCCACACCAGTGTAACCTCCAACCACAACATCACAAAAAAACTGTAGCCAATCACATTACACTGTACCCTGTCTCAGGAGCCAATCACATTACACAACACCCTGTCTCAGGAGCCAATCACATTACACTATACCCTGGTCGGTAACCAATCACATTACACCCTGTCTCAGGAGCCACAGTCTCACACACCCAGAATAAACAGTTTTTGGGGGAGAAGAGCTTTTAGCACCAGGAGCTCCAAAAGGAGGAGTCTCTGGATCCAAAAGTGACGCCACATCAAAGCAACTCAGGAACCAAACGCAGGTTCAGTTCAGTCCTACTTTAAAGAGGAACGGTCACGTACAGCTGAGGAGACCAGGAACCACCGAACCTCACCGCTCCAGCCTGCTCCAAGCGTGATGGTTCCTCTTAAGCTCTTCAGCTTTATGGTTCCTCACCTGGTTCCAGTCTGAGGGACCTGATGAGGTTCTGAGGAACCCTGGTGTTCCTCAGCGTCTCTGCTCTCAGACTGGGACGAGACTGGTGAGATGGTTTCATCCTCCAGTTTGATCCTGACTGAATCTGATGGGTTCAGGTCTGTGTCCTGTATCGTCGGTTCCTGGTGAGGTTCCAGGTTCTCCGTTAGTTCCTCTGAGGCGTCGCCCTCCTCTCTGATGAAGAGCGTCACCATGGTCTCCGTCTCCTCTTCCTCACTGTCAGTCAGTGATGGTTTATGGGTAATAACCGGACTGTTCTCCGCCCTCCACTGGCCCCGCCCGCTCTCTGTGACGGAGGACTCGGGCGGAGCAGGAAGAGCCGGCGCCTCGACGGATCTGGAAAACGTCGAGAGGTTTTGTCTGGCTTGCGGCTTGAACTTTGACCCCGGACTGAAGGACAGACACAGGGGTCAGAGGTCACATTTCCATGGAAACCGTGCAGCGTTAGCATGCTAAGATAAGGAGCGGGTGAGCTAAGCTAATTAGTGGAAGCTCAAAGCCACTCCAGTCCGCCATTAACAGATAAACAGAACTGAACACCGGACACTGAGGCTGCGACACACCAACACACATCAGCATTACTCATTCATAACTGATGCCGCGCGTCCAAAACGTTTATATTAGCGCAGCTAACGGAGAGAGAGCGTCAGGTAAAGAGCGGCTAACACAGGTGGCGCTGTTACTGCTGCAGAGGGAGTTTTAGCATCACGCGCTGCCTCACACTGTCGTCCCGTCAGGCCTCCTCGTTTATAAAACACTCTCACCCTAATTACATTACCTTCATTAGCATGAGCGGTTAGTTAGCCATGCTAGTCAGATAAGCTAACGACATACAAAACAAACAACCATCGACTGATTTACACACAAACACGCTTCACCTGAGCTCCAGGGACCCTGATCACTCACCTGAGTTCATCACTGAGAGGGGCGGAGCCACACGGAGAGTTAGCCGTGCTAATGCTAACAGCACGCTGAGACGAGTCTGAGAGAGAGGAGAGAGAGAGAATCAGTGAGGATGTAAACGCACGAACGGATCCGGCTCAGGGTTCCACACGGTGAGCTTGTCTCTGTACTGAACCCCCCCCACCCCCCCCACCCTGCACAGGGCCCCACCAAAAACATCCATCACTGACTGTAGAGGATAAAGTGCTGTAGGCTGAGCGGGTGGAACGATTTACTCAGTATAGATTCTGTAGTGACGTGTTTCATTCTGTAATATTTATAAATTAATACAGAATCTGAGTTAGAATCTCTATATGAAGTGAATTACAGTAGAATTAGAATTAAATTAGAGTAGAACCAGCATGTAACTGTTGTAATACCTGTCAGTGAGAGAGGAGGAAGTGAAGCAGCAGAGAGAGTCGAGAGCAGAGAGGAGTAAGAGGAAGGAGCAGAACTTAAGGTGGAAGGGGAAGATTTTAAGGTGGAAGGGGCAGAGGGATAAAGTGAAGGGGCTACAGAGGGGGTGAAGGAGTTTGAGGAAAAAGCAGAGGGGAACGTGAAGGGGGCAGAGGGAATAATAGATGGGACAAATGAGTAAGTAGAAGGGGCAGAACAGTAGGTGGAGGGGGCAGAGTTGAGGGTAGAGGGGGCAGAACTGAGGGTGGAGGGGGAAGAATTGAGGGTGGAGGGGGGATTATTGAGGGTGGAGGGGGGAGTATTTAGGGTGGAGGGGGCAGGAGGAGTGTATTTACTAAAAGAGGAAGAAGAGTGGCTATAAGAGGCAGATCTGAGATCCAGGGGTGGGTTCTGAAGGGCAGTTTGGGGTGTGACGGGGGTATCACAGAAAGCCGGAGGAGCAGATACAGGCTCACAGAAGGAATCGAGATCAGGACTGGTGAGTAGTGGTGCAGGAGATTGAGGGACTCGCTCAGTCTGGTTCCAATCCTGCTGCAGAGGAACTGAAACGAGAAAAAGGAGGAACTGAGGGAGGAACCAGAACCACAGCAGGAGGAGGAGGAGGAGGAGGAGGAGGAGCATCCTGAATAAAGAGAGCAGCTCAGATCATGCTGTTACAGTCAGAGAACGTCTCCGGGGTGCTGGGGGGGGGTGTTGGGGGGGTGAAATCTTGTAATGACGTGTCTGTACCTGATGGAGAGACGGTGGAGAGTCTGGACGAGGACAGGAACAGATTGGGGTGTTGAGGTGAGTAGAGGGGAACAGGAGAGAGGGCGATGTGATCCTGTAGAGATTTGGGATTCTGTACAGGACCATGAGGAGCATCAGGAACATCTGAGAGAGAACCAGGAGAGAAAAGAGAAATATTATTATTATTATATTATTATTATTATTATATTACTATATTATTATTATCATTAGCATTATATTATTATTATTATATTATTATTATTATTATTATTATTATTGTTATTATAATATTAGTAGTATAATAATAATTATTATTTATTACTAAATACTTATTGTTATTACTATTATTATTTAACCATTATTATTATTATAATAATTATTATTGTTGATTTGTTATTTATTATTATTATTATTTATTAATTAAAATATAAATATTAATTATTGTTATTTATTTATTATTATTAATTATCCTTGTTATTATTTATTAATCTGCATTAATTAAATATAATTATTTATACATTATTATTTATTCTTATTATTAAATATGTATTATTATTTATTATATATTTTTTATTATTGTTCATTATTATTATTAATTATTTATTTTAAGCAAGTATAATTATAATTATTTATTAATTGTTTGTATTCATTATTATTATTTATAAATAAAGTGAGTGGTGTTGCTGGTGGTTAAATGATTGTACTTTATTGTAAGTTAAAGTTAAGGGCCGTGCTTAGGGGCCCAACTGTGGCAGGACTAGAACCAGTGACCTTCAGATTCCCAGAGTGCTGTGAGGGGGCTGATACTGACTCAGACTCTCTGAGCACACACTGATGTGAAGCTTGCTCGACTGTGTACAGTAACGGTTTGGTCAGAAGGGGGCGCTAGCGGGCGCTGTGCTAATCAAACCCTCATTATCACTCGTTATAATGATTCATGAACCTAATTTTACCTTTTGTAGCAGCAACAGAAGCAGGAAGTGGATGTGGAGGTTTACAGGAAGTGAGGTCAGAGTGGCGGCGGTTTATCTGACCTGAGGTGGATGTGATGTCATCAGTAGCCGAGAGTCTCCTCTGAAACGAGGCTGGGGCTGAGAGGAGAGAGAGAGGAGGTTAGGTGAGGGTTACCTGAGTTACAGGTGTGCAGGTTAGAGTAACACAGAGAGGGCGGAGCTACAGACAGACAGGACCACACCCTTGTGTTACCTGATCCACGTGAAGGCTGGAAGATGGAGGGCAGGGTCGGAGGCGACGCCCCGGGGTGGGGCGTGTGAGTGTGTGGGTGTGTGAGGGGCGGCGCCCCCCGCTGGCCGGAGGGGGGCGGTGACGGGCGGGGCAGAGGGGCGGAGGGAGCAGGTAGAGGGGGGCGGGACGGCAGGGTGGGATTAGAGACAGAAACCAGGACAGGATGAGAGAGAGCAGAACCTGAAACAGGGAGGAGAGAACAGGAAGAGGAATGTAACAGCCTCAGGGTGCTGGGTTCTAACGGCAGTGTGGAGTTTGTCATGTTCTCCCTGTGTCTGTGCAGGGTTTAGTAGTGAGTTTTATTATATGTGTGTAATAATAATATTATTAATGTTTATTTATTATATTTATTATTATTAATCAGTGAGAATTGAACACACACTGTATGATCAAAAGTATTGGGACGCCCCGTCTAATGACTGAACTCATGTGTTTTATTATCAGCTGTAATAAATCACTCATATAACGGAAACAAGGCTTCTGACTGTGCAGCAACAGTTTAGGGAAGGTCCTTTCCTGTTCCAGCATGAGTGTGCACAAAGCAAGCCAAAAGTATTTGGACGCCTGACCATGAGCTTGTCGGACGGAGTGACCCTCTGTGATCGTCTCATCTAGAACAGCAGCCGCTCCTCTGAGAAGCTGCTCACATGATTTTGAAGTGTGTCTGTGGGGATTTGTGACAGCATTTGTGTTTGTACGGCCGGGTGCTGATGGATCAGTCGGTGTTCCGGTTCATGCCAGATCTGGTGAGTGGGGCTGAGCTCAGGACTCTGTGCTGCTTCTCTTCACATCTGTATAGAGCTCACTCATGCTGGAACAGGAAAGGTCCTTCCCTAAACTGTTGCTGCAGTGTCAGAAGCGTGTTTCCTTTATATAACGTCGTGGTATCAGACGTACATTAGACCGAATCTGGAGCTGAAGCGCTCTGTGGTTTGAGCTGAACAGGAAGTGTGGTGTGAGCTTCCTGTCTGACTGTGTGCAGGTGACGTTACCTGCGGGAGGGTTTCTCAGCGACAGTCTCCGCTCTGAACTGACGCTAGCACCGCTAACGCTAGCACCGCTAACGGATCTCTTGTCTGATTCCTCGTCGCTCTCGTTAAAATCATCCAGGTTGCCGATATCCGCCGGCTTCACGCTCATCAGACTCGCCACGCTCTGCATGTCCTCGTCCCTGCACGACACAAACCATCAACATGGGCACAAATCCCCACACGCACACTCCAAAATCTAGTGCAAAGCCTTCCCTAAAGAGACGGCTGCACGGGGGAACGCTACACTAGCGCCCGACATGCACTAACATGCGCCAGCGCTACAGAACAGCAGTTAGCATACAGAGAGGCATAACACTGAATGAGTGAGTGATCTATTATTACATTAACGTGCAGGGTGAGACCTCAGCGCTGCATTAGCCGCTGATGCTAACTTACGTAGCTTTTCCCTCCTTGAGGAAGACGCAGGAGAGCGAAAGCTTCAGCGTCGCTTCAACGACCTTCACCGATAGCGGCTTCAGCTTCAGCGTCACATCAGTCTGAGTCATGGCGGCGCTCGCAAACCTCTTCAGGTTCAGATCCACCGAGGCTAAAACCTTCCGCTGACCCTTCGCCGTCTCCTGCACAACAACGAACAGTGGTTAGCTTTATTAGCTACATTAGCCTTATTAGCTCTCTGCATTAGCACTTCTTTCACTATACAGCAGCAGTTTTAAATAATAATAAAATAACAAAGGAAAATTACTGAGAATATAAATATACTAGAAATATTATTCTGTTAAAACTGAGCTAATCTACAAGCTAGCATGTGGTAGTTAGCTAGCATGCTATGCTAATTAGCCCTCTCTTCAGTACAAGTGCACATGTTCATTCACTCACGTTTTCGATGACGAAGGTCCAGTCTTTATCCTCGAACTCATCAGCATGAGGATCCTAATGAACACACACACACACACACACACACACACACACACACACACACACGCTGTAACACTGCTGAGAGCTTCTGAGGTTCTGTATCGTTCCTGTACGAGTGTAAACGGCACCTTGAACAGCGTGACGGTGATGTCCACGTTTTCGGGTACCGGCCACACCACCATCCCTCGGTACGGGTTCTTAATGCCCGGCTGCCACCCGTGCAGCTAAACATCAAACAGTACACATCAGAAACGTGTTAGCATTAGCATCATAAACAAGTAACAGTGTTAGCATCAGAAACGCGGACACGACGGGTAGGAGATCAAAGAGGGTCCAAAAATATCATCTACATAAACGATCAGAATCAGGAACAGAGGAGGATGAATGAATGAAGTGGTTTTGATCAACGTCTGTCTGTGTGGGGGGGCGGCTCAGTGGGTAGCACTGGGTCTCATAGCAGGAAGGTCCTGGGTTCGATTCCCACAGTCCAAAGATGTGCAAGTGAGGTGAACTGGAGATACTGGAAATTACCATCAGTGTGTGTGTGTGTGTGTGTGATGGACTGGTGACCTGTCTGGGGTGTTTCCTGCCCTTTGCCTGGTGAATCAGACCCACCTCGACCCTGACCAGGATAAAGCAGTGGTAAACCAGTGAGTGAGTGTGTGTGTGTGTGTACATGAGTGTGTGTGTGTGTGTGTGTACATGAGTGTGTGTGTGTGTGTGTACATGAGTGTGTGTGTGTGTGTGTGTACATGAGTGTGTGTGTGTGTGTGTGTGTGTGTACATGAGTGTGTGTGTGTACATGAGTGTGTGTGTGTGTGTACATGAGTGTGTGTGTGTGTGTGTGTGTGTGTGAGGTGTTTTTACTTTGGAGCAGATCCGTCGGTTCCTCCTGGTCCAAACCACCCGCAGTTTATCAGGCTGCCTGAAACAACACAAACGATCAAACGATCAATAAAATAATATTTATAATTTTTTATTTGATCAGTTTCAGGATCAAATGATAAAATCTAACAATTACATCACAGCTCACATCATTAATAATAAAATTAAATATTAGTCTAAATAAAATTATCTTGTTTAGAAACACAAAGAGCTTCATCAGGATTTAATATTTATTTAATATTTATTTAATATTTATTTAATATTTATTTAATATTTATTTAATATTTATTTAATATTTATTTAATATTTATGGGGTTGATGGGAGTGGAGCGGAAAGAGCTGCAGGTTTGGATCCCGGTCGCTCAGCCACTGTCGGGCCCTTGAGAACGGCCCCTAACCCTCTCTGCTCCAGGAGCGGTGTAAACATCTGACCCTGTGCTCTGACCCTGTGCTCTGACCCCAGCTTACAAACGAGCTGAGATACAGAGAAAGAGTTTAATCGTACTGAACACGTGTAGAAACGGGCGTGGCTGAGACACTCCAACTTCTGCTGTTCTGATGTGGAACAGTCGATGTTCTGAACCTTGAACTGAGACGCTGGTGTGAGGTCTCGGTGTGAGCGCAGAGACGAGCGAAACCGCGAGCTGTGAGCAAAGAATTGGAGGAAGTTCGGCGGGTCACGTGACTGGATTGTTTTCGTCTCCTCGGTGCGGTACGAGCGCTGCTTCCACTTCCTGTCTCGGGTTTAGTCGAGTACGTTCAGAAACGTGAATAATAATCAAACAGAAGTACGATCAATTTAACCACCGGCTTAATATAATAATAATTATTAATCATTACAACCATCGGCTCGTCTGAGGGTCTCTGTGCAGCGCCGTCGATCGGCCAGCAGAGGGCGTCACTGCTGCAGTGATGAGGAGGGTATAACTCCGGCGGAGGGGATTCCTCATAGCTGCGGCAGTGACGCCCTCCGCTGGCCGATCGATGGCGCTGCACAGAGACGGGGGATAACAGACTCTACATGCGCAATACGGATCTCCATATGAACCCTGATGCAGGAGTAGAGGGGAAATACCATCGGGGAATCAGATATGTCTAAGCAGTGACAGAGCTCTGACTGGAGTGTGGAGGGTGTGGGTTTGAAGCCCTGATGGAACCCCCAGTGAGTCAGAATGGTTTCAGGTTGCAGCATCTGTTCGGCGGTAAAAATAGAAGCTGAAGCGGCTCAGTGAGTCTCGATCCTCTGAGCTTCAATCACACCAACATCAACGTTCACGAGGTGACACCACACACACACACACCTAACACACACCTAACACACCTAACACACACCTAACACACACCTAACACACACCTAACACACCTAACACACACCTAACACACACCTAACACACACCTAACACACACCTAACACACCTAACACACACCTAACACACACCTAACACACCTAACACACACCTAACACACACCTAACACACCTAACACACACCTAACACACCTAACACACACCACACACACACACACCTAACACACACCTAACACACCTAACACACACCTAACACACACCTAACACACACCTAACACACACCTAACACACCTAACACACACCTAACACACACCTAACACACCTAACACACACCTAACACACCTAACACACACCACACACACACACACCTAACACACACCTAACACACACCTAACACACCTAACACACACCTAACACACACCACACACACACCTAACACACACCTAACACACCTAACACACACCTAACACACACCTAACACACACCTAACACACCTAAAACACACCTAACACACACCTAACACACACCTAACACACCTAAAACACACCTAACACACACCTAACACACACCTAACACACACCTAACACACCTAACACACACCTAACACACCTAACACACACCTAACACACCTAACACACACCACACACACACACACCTAACACACACCTAACACACACCTAACACACCTAACACACACCTAACACACACCACACACACACCTAACACACACCTAACACACCTAACACACACCTAACACACACCTAACACACACCTAACACACCTAAAACACACCTAACACACACCTAACACACACCTAACACACCTAAAACACACCTAACACACACCTAACACACACCTAACACACACCTAACACACCTAAAACACACCTAACACACACCTAACACACACCTAACACACACCTAACACACCTAACACACACCTAACACACACCTAACACACCTAACACACACCTAACACACACCTAACACACACCACACACACACCTAACACACACCTAACACACCTAACACACACCTAACACACACCTAACACACACCTAACACACACCTAACACACCTAACACACACCACACACACACCTAACACACCTAACACACACCTAACACACACCTAACACACACCACACACACACCTAACACACCTAACACACACCTAACACACACCTAACACACACCACACACACACCTAACACACACCTAACACACCTAACACACCTAACACACCTAACACACACCTAACACACACCTAACACACCTAACACACACCACACACACACACACCTAACACACACCTAACACACACCTAACACACACCACACACACACCTAACACACACAACACACACACCTAACACACACCTAACACACACCACACACACACCTAACACACACCTAACACACACACCTAACACACACCTAACACACACCTAACACACACCACACACACACCTAACACACACCTAACACACCACACACACACCTAACACACACCACACACACACACCTAACACACACCACACACACACACCACACACACCTAACACACACACCTAACACACACCTAACACACACCTAACACACACCTAACACACCTAACACACACCTAACACACACCTAACACACACCACACACACACCACACACACACCTAACACACACCTAACACACACCTAACACACACACCTAACACACACACCTAACACACACCTAACACACACCTAACACACACACCTAACACACACCTAACACACACCTAACACACACCTAACACACACCACACACACCTAACATACACCACACACACCTAACACACACCTAACACACACCTAACACACACACCTAACACACACACCTAAAACACACCTAACACACACCTAACACACACCTAACACACACCACACACACACCTAACACACACCTAACACACACACCTAACACACACACCTAACACACACCTAACACACACCACACACACACCTAACACACACCTAACACACACCACACACACACCTAACACACACCACACACACACCTAACACACACCACACACACCTAACACACACCTAACACACACACCTAAAACACACCTAACACACACCACACACACACCTAACACACACCACACACACACCTAACACACACCTAACACACCTCACACACACCAAACACACACCTAACACACACCACACACACACCTAACACACACACCTAACACACACCTAACACACCTAACACACACACCTAACACACACCACACACACCTAACACACACCACACACACACCACACACACACACACACACCTAACACACCTCACACACACCTAACACACACCTAACACACCACACACACACCTAACACACACCGAACACATGGAGGGTTACAGAGAGGAGGAACACGGTCACCAGCTCACACTGACCACGGTTTCGGATCAGGTCCGGTTCTACTGACCCCTCTGTGTCCTTTCTAACAGGATCCTGTACTGAATCATTAGAGAATCATTAGAGAATCAACCCTGAATCCATAAAGTACCAGTACAGAATCTATACTGAATCAATACTGAATCAATACTGAATCAATACTGAATCACTGATACTGACCCTAAATATTTTATTTTTATATACTTTTAATAGACTTTTAAATCTTCTTGATCCTTCAGACAGAACTGAGGATTAATAATGAACCATAAAAAACCATAAATATATGGACGTGTGTGTGTGTGTGTGTGTGTGTGTGTGTGTTCCTGACCTCGTTACACACTGTTACTGAACTGATCTTTCACACCCAGATAAGAAGGTCCGGGATCAGTAATGAACCACCACACTGAACTTTCACCACTTCATCTAACCACCTGATCTTCACCCTGATCCATTCATCATCAACACATCCTGATCAAACACACTCATCCTGATCAATCACATCAGACTGGAGTATCTGATCATTCATTCGTGCATTACCCTGATCATGTATTACGTCTCCAGTAACACATTTATTACACGTTTATATATTTATAAATCTGATCGAGTTTAATCTCACTTTGTATTTCAGGTCTTTAATTTACTTTATTGTTTCATGTGTTTATGATGTAAAGTGTTGAACTGTCAGCAGAGTTAATTGATTATTGATGTTGAGGAGATTTTGCAGAACTTTGTACCCGGATGTGAAAGTTTCTGATGGTTTTTATTATTTAAACCCTCAGAGTTCCAATCAGTCACAGAAACATCAGAAATATTTCACATCTCAGGAGCTGCAGGTAAACTGTGAGGCTCAGCTGTGATATTAATCTGTTTAACATCTCCAGGACTCAAAAGTACAACCACTGACTGTAAAAGCTGATTAAACATGAGGGTGTGAATACTTATGAACTGTCTTTGCTCCTGTTTGAGTTTTATATAGAATAAATGTCTGGATGTAAACAGAAGGGGGTTAGTTCATCAGATTTGGGGTGTGAGTCGCAATTTGGAACTTTTAGAAGATCAAAGTGAGACGGAAGCGCCTCCGCTTCAGAATCAGAACTAAACTTTAGTGATGAATAATAAATCAATAATAAATCAATAATAAATAAGGGTGAGGTGGTGGAGTGGTGGTGAGGTGAGGTGAGGAGGTGATGTGAGGAGGTGATGTGAGGAGGTGATGTGAGGAGGTGAGGAGGTGATGTGAGGAGGTGAAGAGGTGATGTGAGGAGGTGAGGAGGTGATGAGGAGGTGGTGAGGTGATGTGAGGAGGTGAGGAGGTGATGTAAGGAGGTGATGTGAGGAGGTGAGGAGGTGATGTGAGGAGGTGATGTGAGGAGGTGAGGGGGTGATGTGAGGAGGTAATGTGAGGAGGTGATGTGAGGAGGTAATGTGAGGAGGTGATGTGAGGAGGTAATGTGAGGAGGTGATGTGAGGAGGTGATGTGAGGAGGTGAGGAGGTGAGGAGGTGATGTGAGGAGGTGATGTGAGGAGGTGATGTGAGGAGGTGATGTGAGGAGGTAATGTGAGGAGGTGATGTGAGGAGGTGATGTGAGGAGGTGAGGAGGTGAGGAGGTGATGTGAGGAGGTGATGTGAGGAGGTGAGGGGGTGATGTGAGGAGGTAATGTGAGGAGGTGATGTGAGGAGGTAATGTGAGGAGGTGATGTGAGGAGGTGAGGAGGTGATGAGGTGGTGAGGTGAGGAGGTGATGAGAAGGTGGTGAGGTGATGTGAGGAGGTGATGTGAGGAGGTGAGGAGGTGATGAGGTGATGAGGAACCTCACACGTGTGTGTGTGTGTGTGTGTGTGTGTGTGTGTGTGTATAATGTGTGTGTATAGTTATGTGTGTGTTGAGTGTGTGTGTGTGTGTGTGTGTGTGTAGTTATGTGTGTGTGTGTGTGTGTAATGTGTGTGTGTAGTTATGTGTGTGTGTGTGTAATGTGTGTGTGTAGTTATGTGTGTGTGTAATGTGTGTGTAGTTATGTGTGTGTGTAATATGTGTGTAGTTATGTGTGTGTGTGTGTGTAGTTATGTGTGTGTGTAATGTGTGTGTAGTTATGTGTGTGTGTGTGTAATGTGTGTGTGTAGTTATGTGTGTGTGTGTAATGTGTGTGTGTGTAGCTATGTGTGTGTGTGAGAGAGAGTGTGTGTGTGTGTGTATAATGTGTGTGTGTGTATAGTTATGTGTGTGTTGAGTGTGTGTGTGTAGTTATGTGTGTGTGTGTGTGTAATGTGTGTGTGTAGTTATGTGTGTGTGTAATGTGTGTGTGTGTAGTTATGTGTGTGTGTAGTTATGTGTGTGTGTTAAGTGTGTGTGTGTGTGTGTGTAGTTATGTGTGTGTGTGTGTGTGTATAATGTGTGTGTGTGTGTGTGTAGTTATGTGTGTGTGTGTGTGTGTGAGAGAGAGAGAGTGTGTGTGTGTGTATAATGTGTGTGTGTGTGTATAGTTATGTGTGTGTTGAGTGTGTGTGTGTGTGTGTGTGTGTAGTTATGTGTGTGTGTGTGTGTAGTTATGTGTGTGTGTAGTTATGTGTGTGTGTGTGTGTGTGTGTGTGTGTGAGAGAGAGTGTGTGTGTGTGTGTGTGAGAGAGAGAGTGTGTGTGTGTGTATAATGTGTGTGTGTGTGTGTGTGTAGTTGTGTGTGTGTGTGTGTGTAGTTGTGTGTGTGTGTGTGTGTGTGTGTGTGTATTATCATTATTAAATGTATAGTTGTGTGTGTGTGTGTGTGTGTGTGTGTGTGTGTGTGTGTGTGTGTGTATTATCATTATTAAATGTATAGTTGTGTGTGTGTGTGTGTGTGTGTGTATTATCATTATTAAATGTATAGTTGTGTGTGTGTGTGTGTGTGTGTGTGTGTGTGTATTATCATTATTAAATGTATAGTTGTGTGTGTGTGTGTGTGTGTGTGTGTATTATCATTATTAAATGTATAGTTGTGTGTGTGTGTGTGTGTGTGTGTGTGTGTGTGTATTATCATTATTAAATGTATAGTTGTGTGTGTGTGTGTGTGTGTGTGTGTATTATCATTATTAAATGTATAGTTGTGTGTGTGTGTGTGTGTGTGTGTGTGTATTATCATTATTAAATGTATAGTTGTGTGTGTGTGTGTGTGTGTGTATTATCATTATTAAATGTATAGTTGTGTGTGCTGTGTGTGTGTGTGTGTGTATGCTCATTATTAAATGTATAGTTGTGTGTGTGTGTGTGTGTGTGTGTGTGTGTATTATCATTATTAAATGTATAGTTGTGTGTGTGTGTGTGTGTGTGTGTATTATCATTATTAAATGTATAGTTGTGTGTGTGTGTGTGTGTGTGTATTATCATTATTAAATGTATAGTTGTGTGTGTGTGTGTGTGTGTGTGTGTGTGTATTATCATTATTAAATGTATAGTTGTGTGTGTGTGTGTGTGTGTGTGTGTGTGTATTATCATTATTAAATGTATAGTTGTGTGTGTGTGTGTGTGTGTGTGTGTGTGTGTGTATTATCATTATTAAATGTATAGTTGTGTGTGTGTGTGTGTGTGTGTGTATTATCATTATTAAATGTATAGTTGTGTGTGTGTGTGTGTGTGTGTGTATTATCATTATTAAATGTATAGTTGTGTGTGTGTGTGTGTGTGTGTGTGTATTATCATTATTAAATGTATAGTTGTGTGTGTGTGTGTGTGTGTGTGTATTATCATTATTAAATGTATAGTTGTGTGTGTGTGTGTGTGTGTGTGTGTGTGTATGCTCATTATTAAATGTATAGTTGTGTGTGTGTGTGTGTGTGTGTGTGTGTGTATTATCATTATTAAATGTATAGTTGTGTGTGTGTGTGTGTGTGTGTGTATTATCATTATTAAATGTATAGTTGTGTGTGTGTGTGTGTGTGTGTGTGTGTATGCTCATTATTAAATGTATAGTTGTGTGTGTGTGTGTGTGTGTGTGTGTGTGTATTATCATTATTAAATGTATAGTTGTGTGTGTGTGTGTGTGTGTGTGTGTGTGTGTGTGTGTGTGTATTATCATTATTAAATGTATAGTTGTGTGTGTGTGTGTGTGTGTGTGTGTGTATGCTCATTATTAAATGTATAGTTGTGTGTGTGTGTGTGTGTGTGTGTGTGTGTATTATCATTATTAAATGTATAGTTGTGTGTGTGTGTGTGTGTGTGTGTGTGTGTGTGTGTGTGTGTATTATCATTATTAAATGTATAGTTGCCCCTCTCACCACTTTCTGGAACACTCCACCATCAGTTCCTGGTATGAAGCTACGAACTGGAACTTGGTGGCTTTTTTTCCGACCCTCTGTAACCGCTTCCACACGGAGCTCATCTTCACAACCGAGCTGGAGCTCAAACTGGCTCCCTGGTCAGGGTCGCTGAGGTGATCCGGAGGAGAAAAAAACGTCCCGACTTTTTATTTTCAGTTTCTCATTTCAGAAAGAAAGTTCGAATTAGTTTAATAAAGCGAATTAATGTCACCAGAGACCTGTAATAAATAAAGTTATTTGTAATGAATGTAGAAATAAAAGTATAAAGTGAATAAAAGAGTTGAATCCACTAACCGCGGTGTGATGAGACCGAACCGCTTCAGACTGACAGCAGCAATCAGCCTGATCTGAGCAGGGTTGCCAGATCGATCAGAACAGTGTTCAGACTTGAATTGACTTGGGTTGCCAAATATAAACTATTAACGCCACAAAAATGAGAAGACCCTGAAGAACCACACCACACCACACAGTCAAAGTCAAACACACACAATGACTAAAACTTCTGTACAGACAGTCCTATACATTTATCCAGCTTTGGCATGTTCTCCTGGTTCTGGTTCATGGTTCTAGTTTCTTGTGTAAGATTATGATTCACTACCGCTGATGATCCCACACTGTCTGTGTAAATGTGTACATCCGGCGGGTTTCAGCTCCTGCTCCAAAAAATCGACCTTTAATGCTGGACTGAAGTGCATTGCTGATCACATGGACAGGAAATGCAGCAGCTTTGTTCTGAACTGGCAACCTCTGAACCCGTGACCATGTGTAGCTTGTCTGACTGTGGACAGTGTCACCTAACGTAAATAAAACAATGTTTTTAACTGTTCACTTTTTAAGGGTAACAAACGTAAATCTGGCAACATGTATTAGAGCTCTGGGTGTGTATAAAGGGAATATCAGCATGAAGCAACATGCACACACACACACACACATATACACCCAGTTCATACATACACACACACACACACACACACACACACACACACACATATACACCCAGTTCATACACACACACACACACACACATATACACCCAGTTTATACATACATACACACACACACACACACACACACACATATACACCCAGTTCATACACACACACACACACACACATATACACCCAGTTTATACATACACACACACACACACACACACACATATACACCCAGTTTATACATACACACACACACACACACACACACACATATACACCCAGTTTATACATACACACACACACACACACACATACACCCAGTTCATACACACACACACACACACATATACACCCAGTTCATACATACACACACACACACACACACACATATACACCCAGTTCATACACACACACACACACACACACACACACACAGTTTATACATACACACACACACACACACACACACACACACATATACACCCAGTTTATACATACACACACACACACACACACACATATACACCCAGTTTATACATACACACACACACACACACACACACACACACACATATACACCCAGTTCATACACACACACACACACACACACACATATACACCCAGTTCATACATACACACACACACACACACACACACACACATATACACCCAGTTCATACACACACACACACACACACACATATACACCCAGTTCATACACACACACACACACACACACACACATATACACCCAGTTCATACATACACACACACACAAACACACATATACACCCAGTTCATACACACACACACACATACACCCAGTTCATACACACACACACACACACACACATATACACCCAGTTCATACACACACACACACACACACACACACACATATACACCCAGTTCATACATACACACACACACACATACACCCAGTTCATACATACACACACACACACACACACATATACACCCAGTTCATACATACACACACACACACACACACACACACACATATACACCCAGTTCATACATACACACACACACACACACATACACCCAGTTCATACATACACACACACACACACACACACACACATATACACCCAGTTCATACACACACACACACACACACACACACACACACACACACATACACCCAGTTCATACACACACCCACACACACACACACACACACACATATACACCCAGTTCATACATACACACACACACACACACACATACACCCAGTTCATACATACACACACACACACACACACACACATATACACCCAGTTCATACACACACACACACACACACACACACACACACACATACACCCAGTTCATACACACACCCACACACACACACACACACACACACATACACACACACACACACACACACACATATATACACCCAGTTTATACACACACACACACACACATACACCCAGTTCATACATACACACACACACACACACACATATACACCCAGTTCATACATACACACACACACACACACACACACACATATACACCCAGTTCATACATACACACACACACACACACACACACATATACACCCAGTTCATACATACACACACACACACACACATACACCCAGTTCATTCATACATACACACACACACACACACACACACACACACACACATATACACCCAGTTCATACACACACACACACACACACACACACACACACACATACACCCAGTTCATACACACACCCACACACACACACACACACACACACACACACACACACACACACACACACACACACACACACACACCCAGTTCACACAGACACATAGTGTATCTATGTGTGAGTGTGTGTGTGTGTGTGTATGTATGAACTGGGTGTATGTGTGTGTGTGTGTGTGTGTGCTGATATTAAAATGTTTGATGTATAAAGAATGGAGACTCCAGCGTGTGAGGACGACCCACCGCTCAGGTCTCTCACCCTCTACAGTGCAGTTTATCATTAAAAGATTTACAGTATCTGAATCAATCTCTGAAAGACTGAAACTTTTGAAAGTACTGATTAACTGTGACCTTTGACCTTTCACAGGACAAAGGGGCCTTCCCCAAACTGTTGTCACAATGAAAACATAAAAGCACCTGAACTCATGAGGTCATGAGGACAAGGATCACACACTTCCCATCCATCATCTGTACAGTGTGACACAGAGCAGCAGTGATCATGTTTATAATGTGAATGAGGGCAGTGCATTGTGGGTTGGTAGAACTGGGGTGCAGGTCTAATCCCAGTGTTTATTTTGGGAAACGTGTGTGTATGGGGGAGGGGAGGGGTCATCTCTTATTATAGAAATGAGAGGAGAGGGAACGGATGGACAGGAGCAGCTGGACACCATGAGTGAAGGATCACAGTGTGTGTGTGTGTGTGTGTGAGTGTGTGTGTGTGAGTGTGTGTGTGTGTGTGTGTGTGTGATGTATTTGAGGTTATGCATGACAACACACTTCTGCTTTGACCCCAAATCCAGATGCCTGAGTCACCCTCACCCTCTCACTCCACTAATCCATTCACTTCCAACTGTTATATATAATATACACACCATTACTGTCTACTGTATACAACACTGTATATAACATATACCCTATAGTCTATATATACCTCATATAATATACACACCATTACTGTCTACTGTATACAACACTATATATAATACTTCCTATATATGCTTTATATAATATACGCTATATATAATACATACATGTAAAATATACACTATAAATACCCTACATATAAAACACTCCATTAATAGATACTTTTTTCATCCAGAGGGATCTTTGTGTGTGTATATATACAGTATATATAATATACACTATTATACACATTATATAATACTAGAATATACACACTATATGAAAAAATTACACTATGTAAAACTATATAATTTATACTTCATACACACCTTTAAGCAGATGGCTTCAATGTAAAGGTTGGTGGATGCAGGTACGAGCTGTTTCTGTAGACTAGTCGTATTTATACGGTCACAGAGACGTCAGCAGCTGTAGTTAATTGTAAACAGTAATGAGGGATCAGGGGCCCGTCAGGAGCTCAGGGATGGGGGTGGTTGTTGGTTCGGGTCTCTCTGTTCCTCCCTCAGGTTTACTGGTGAGTGGAATGTAGCGCTGCAGCGTTTGGTTGTGATTTTCTGTGATCAGTGAGGAACGTCCTGTTTAGATTCGTCTCTCACTCACCGTTTACTCCTGTTAGAGACGCCGAGGGATCTCAGAGCAGCTTCAGCTCCACATTCAGCTCCACATCACATTAATAAACATCACATTCACTAACATCACATTCACTGCACAGGAGACACAAACACACCGGAGACGTTTAGATTCATCAATCCACTTTAATCTGTATTTAATAACACTACAGAGACTTCAGTTATTTCACCTTCTACAGTGCACGATGTGATAAAAACATTCAGATCCAGAAACGTCTGTGTGTGTAAAGCAGAAATACAAACACTACTGACTGTTCATGACCTTCGACCTCTCAGTGGGTTCAAAATAAAAGCAGCAGGTTTCTGTGATGGACATCATGAACCAAACCAAAATATAAAACAACAGAGAGAGCAGAGTGTGTGTGTGTGTGTATAATGTGTGTGTGTGTGGGTGTGTATAATGTGTGTGTGTGTGGGTGTGTATAATGTGTGTGTGGGTGTGTGTGTTTATGGTTGCAGCTCTCTCAGGCTGTGCAGCGTCTCGGCGCAGGAGCAGATCAGGCTGTGTGTGTGTGTGTGTGTGTATAATGTGTGTGTGTGTGTATGATGTGTGTGTGTGTGTGTGTGTGTGTGTGTGTGTGTGTGTGTGTGTATGGTCAGGGTTGCAGCTCTCTCAGGCTGTGCAGCGTCTCGGTGCAGGAGCAGATCAGGCTGTGTGTGTGTGTGTGTGTGTATAATGTGTGTGTGTGTGTATGATGTGTGTGTGTGTGTGTGTGTGTGTATGATATGATGTGTGTGTGTGTGTGTGTGTGTGTATGGTCAGGGTTGCAGCTCTCTCAGGCTGTGCAGCGTCTCGGTGCAGGAGCGGATCAGGCTGTGTGTGTGTGTGTGTGTATAATGTGTGTGTGTGTGTATGATGTGTGTGTGTGTGTGTGTGTGTGTGTGTGTATGGTGTGTGTATGATGTGTGTGTGTGTGTGTGTGTATGGTCAGGGTTGCAGCTCTCTCAGGCTGTGCAGCGTCTCGGTGCAGGAGCGGATCAGGCTGTGTGTGTGTGTGTGTGTATAATGTGTGTGTGTGTGTATGATGTGTGTGTGTGTGTGTGTGTGTGTATGGTGTGTGTATGATGTGTGTGTGTGTGTATGGTCAGGGTTGCAGCTCTCAGGCTGTGCAGCGTCTCGGCGCAGGAGCGGATCAGGCTGTGTGTGTGTGTGTGTGTGTGTGTGTATGGTGTGTGTATGATGTGTGTGTGTGTGTGTATGGTCAGGGTTGCAGCTCTCTCAGGCTCCGCAGCGTCTCGGCGCAGGAGCGGATCAGGCTGTGTGTGTGTGTGTGTGTGTATAATGTGTGTGTGTGTGTATGATGTGTGTGTGTGTGTGTGTGTGTGTATGGTCAGGGTTGCAGCTCTCTCAGGCTGTGCAGCGTCTCGGCGCAGGAGCGGATCAGGCTGTGTGTGTGTGTGTGTGTGTATAATGTGTGTGTGTGTGTATGATGTGTGTGTGTGTGTGTGTGTGTATGGTGTGTGTATGATGTGTGTGTGTGTGTGTATGGTCAGGGTTGCAGCTCTCTCAGGCTCCGCAGCGTCTCGGCGCAGGAGCGGATCAGGCTGCACAGCTGCACGCTGCACTCGGTTGACGTGGCGTCCTGCAGCTGCTGAGTCGCCCAGCGTAGTTTGTGCAGCACGGCCTCCTCGGCCTGAGACAGCGCCGCCTGCTGGTGAGGAGGAGGAGGAGGAGGAGGAGGAGGGGGAGCGGGGCGGGGCTGAAGGGAGGCGGAGCTCAGCACGGCGGGTGGGCTCTGAGACGGCTGAGGCGGGAGGGCACTGGGCGCGGGGAGCGGGCGGGGCTGAACGGGAGGAGGAGGCGGAGCTCTGAGTCCGGACGCCGCACCCTCGCAGTGCTCCGGTCTGCTGCTGGGCGGGGCTTCTGTTGAGGTGGGCGTGGTTCCATCAGACTGGTGATGATTGGCGAGCTGGCGCTCTCGTACCTGAGACAGAGCCGCCTGGGCGTTCAGGGCTAAACGAGAACAAACAACCTTCTGATTACAGGGAGGATCGGCTGTGTTCCAATTACATTAATAAGCTGAAACGCTCCTCGTTTACATATGAATTACACTGGCCACGCCCAAATCCACCCTCATACAACAGTTAGAACAATACTGACTGATCACCATACACACACACTCTCACACACACTCACACACTCTCACACACTCTCACACACACACACACACT